>NW_020664580.1:1741988-1893018 GCF_002925995.2 Terrapene triunguis
CAGTGGGGGTGTGGGGGGGTTCAGGGGTCAGGGCTGGGGGTGTAGGGATGCAGGGCAGAGGGATGGGTGTGGGGGGGGTCAGGGGTCAGGGCAGAAGGCTGGGTGTGTGGGGGGGTTCAGGGGTCAGGACAGAGGGCAGTGGGGGATTCAGGAGTCAGGGTAGAGGGCTGGGGTGTTTGGGGGGGGTGTAGGGCAGAAGGCTCAGTGTGTGGGAGCGTTCAGGGCAGAGGGCTGGGGGCGTGGGGGGGTACAGGGCAGAGGGCTGGGTGTGGGGGGGAGTTCAGGGGTCAGGGCAGAGGGCTGGGGGGGTGGAGGTGCCGGGCAGAAGGCTGGGTGTGTGTGGAGCGGCTCATGGCAGGGGGCTGGAATGGATATGCCCTGTTCCACCCCCTCCCTCAAGGTCCCGTCCCTACCTCTTCTCTGCCTCCTCTATGGAGCAGCGAGCACGCTGCCACTCATTCCCCCCTCCCCCCTGCAAGGGCCATCAGCTGATCGGCGGCTGGGGGAGGGAGGGGGAGGGGAAAGAGGAGGGGCAGGAAAGCACCACTCTGGGGGAAGAAGCGGGGGAAGGGGGAAGCTTGGCTGCCGCAGGACCAAGCTTCTGCTTCCTGCCCCCGCAGGGGAGAGTGGTGGGTGGGGGGGCTGAGTGGGGCTGGGGGCCGGGACGGCGGCAGGCAGCAGCGTGCCAGTCAATATCTGCTTGCGTGCCGTGTTTGGCACGAGTGCCGTAGGTTGCCGACCCCTGTGTAAGATCCTGATTTTCTATGGGCAGGTGCTCAGAACTTCTGAAAATCAGGTCCCCTTAGCTGTCCAAAACTTGAGGTGCCCCAAATCGCTAGTCACTGTTGAAAGTGTAGACTAATGACTTCATGTTCCTGACTTTTCCAGGACAGGCCTTTCATTTCTAAATGGGACTTTCCTGTCATGGTATTGGGGCTCAGTGGAGATTGGAGGCATGTCACCCTCTTCACAGATTTGTTAATATTTAAATGAGACCATTATATTTGAGAAGTGCAGGGGTTGTAACCTAAAAGTATATTCATTTTTTTTCATTGAAACAAAGCTGCTGTCTTATAGCTCTAACCAAATGAGAAGAACAGTATCTTTTCCAAAAACACCACCACTAAGTAGACATGTTGGAATGCTTTATCATTTCATGCCTAATTTATTTATTTATTCATATAAAATTATCATCAATGAAACACAGTACTAAAGGGAGTTTTGAGGTGTATTAAGATTCTGAGCTGATTCTAGAATGCTTCTTTGAAATTATTTTTTAAAAAGCACAAGTTGGAGCTAGTCAAAATTTTGTTAATATTTTTTACAGTGTTTTTTGACAATCTATTTTGATTCTTGGCAAATTTTGACTGATTTTTTTTTTTTTTTAAATAAATAATTTTGGTTGTGGAAGAATCAGTTTAGTTTTTTCAGCCCACACCCACCTTTTCAAGAGGGGAAACAAGGTTTTTTTAAAAAGTGTGCTTTTCCCTCTGTCTTTTCCAGTGGCGGAAAAAAGTGAGGAAAGAAGAATTAAATTTCTAAATGCTAATCTTTGTTTCAATTTAATAAAAAAATGAAAATTTTCAGGAATTAAATTTCAAATTACAAAATTTTCAAATTACAAAATGTTTAATGAAATTTTTAAAAAAAATATTGACTAGCTCTAACTGTAATTTGAAAAGAGAGCACAGTGTTTTTTTTTTTTTTTTTAATGATATAAAAGCAGCCTAAGTCTCACACAGACCGTGATCTTCTACCACCTTAACCCACAAAACTGTGTCTTTGATAAAGGGACAAACCCTATCCTTTTCATATCTAAAAGTGGCCCATTGTGGTTCCACAACATAAGGTTGGGGAAATGTTGGGACCCTGTAGGTCCATACCCCACACTTGTTGTGGAGTACAGCTCCTTTGAGGGCACCCTGTGTTCCACCATGCTGAAGGTGTGAGGCCATTGGATCTGTGGCTATGCAGGGCCAGTGGATCTGTGGCTATGAGGATCAATTTGCTACCGCCCCCGCACCAACGGGGATGGGAAAGAGTTCCAAGGTCATTATTGCAACCTTGAGGCTTTAGTAGCAATAATAGAATTGCTCGGTTTTTACTTTGCAGCTATAGGATGATGATTCTGTCTGTAACAAACCCTCTCGCCATGAGTTCTCTCCGTTTCCTTAGCCCAGTGGTGCAAATACGGTGGTATGGTCCAGTATGCCATACCAATAAGATATTTATAGCCGGTACTCCATACTCGAAAGACACAGGAGGAGCAGAACATGGGGCCGCTGGCAGCTCCTCCGGGGTGGCTGTACCGCCCCCAGCCCTTCCACGCAGGTACGTCTCCTGTCTGGAGTCTGTACAGCCCCGCCGAAGGACAGGGCTGGGGGGGACAGGAGCTGCCGGCGGCCCCACGTTCTGCTCCTTTCGCTGCTGTGGTTCCGGAGAACCCTGTGGTTCAGAAGTCTCCGGCGCAGCGGGAGGAGGACAGAGCCCCACCCCCAGGTAACGTGGGATGGATCATGGGGAGGGGCTGGGGAGAGTGCGGGGCCCTGGGCTGGGGGCGGGGAGGGGTCATGTAGGGAGGTCACATGCCCCTCCTTTAGCTGGTGCCCTGCAGTGTACTGGTAAGAAATGTATTCTACTTGCACCACTGCCTCAGCCCAATTACTTGATTTGGTGAAAGGGACAGGATTTACCTCACACGCAGGAAAGGGGTAAAATCTGAAGTGAATCAGGTGAAAAATTGCTACCCAGAGGACTGAAAATGAAAATTGATGTGGCAGCAGCAATAGTTTGTGGAAAGCTCTCAGCCATCAATGGTGAAAACAACTGATGGAGGCATAATGAGTTACTGCTGTGTACTTGGAAGTAAATATTAAAACAGTAACAATACTAAAGATTTTTAGGGGAATAATAGAAAAAATGAAGATAAAACTTGGATGCCTTTTTGGGGTAATGATACTGACCTTTGTAAAGAGCTTTGATATCTACTGATGAGAAGTGGTATAATAAGAGCTGGGTGGTGGTGTTATTAATCATTATTTTTTGTTTGTGGACCATTATGCTGAGCAGATAGTCTTTTGAATTTGTAAAAAGCAACAAAGAGTCCTGTGGCACCTTATAGACTAACAGATGTATTGGAGCATAAGCTTTCGTGGGTGAATACCCATTTCGTCAGACGGTGACGAAGTGGGTATTTACCGACGAAAGCTTATGCTCCAATACAGCTGTTAGTCTATAAGGTGCCACAGGACTCTTTGTTGCTTTTTACAGATCCAAACTAACACGGCTACCCCTCTGATCTTTTGAATTTCTGTGTGGTTAAGATATGTTGTTTTAATGGTTTTTAGTAATTGTATACTTTATTGGTGTCATGAGTTCTTGAGACATCAATTATCAGCCATTCTATGAATAAGAAGTCATCAATAATGACAACTTGTGGCTAGAATGGCTGATGATTGACATCTCAATAACTCATGAACATGAATTTATTATAGTAACACTTTGACGTTAGAAATGTGTTTGTTACTGCAGTTATTTTCCACTGTATCATGTTTTTTTTCTATACAATAAATACATTTTCTACCACTAACAGAAGAAGTGGACCTGTCTAGTTATAAAATGTAATGTTAGAACTGTCTTCCTTAATTAACAGCCAGAGGCTAGATTCTGTCTCCTTGAGACTGAAAGTTGATTGTCAGATAATTTATCAGTTTTATTAGAATGTAGAAAACAGTATTTTGATACCTGGATCAATGTGATGACTGCACCAAGGAGAGAAAGTCTGGACTTGCAGTTCAGGCCTCAACATAAAATAAACCCTTATGTCAGGCAGGATTCAAACAGAAACAAGAATGCTTGAGTGTCTCGTAACTCATACTCAATAGGAGTAAATTTCCTACAGCTCTCAGTTCAGTAAGGAATTCATTTCTCTTTTTCTGGCTCCCAGTAGAACTATACAGTCCTTTTCCTACTGAGTTTATATCCCTGCTCTCTGATAACAAAACTTCCTGATAGCAATTAGCCTTACATATCAGTGACAGTTTCTTGAGGAGAGTGCTGATAAGTTTCAGTGGTAGCACCTCTCTCTCCTCTGGTTTCCTGAACCAGGATCTTACTGTTGGTTTGATAGGTCTCATGCAGGGTATAGCTACCCAGTGAGATGCAGTCCCTCCTATGTAATCATGGCTACACTTTAGGGAAGACCAATTTCTCATATTACTGTTGTTATTTTTATGGCCTCCACAATATAATAGATGCTGCATAACCATGTAGGAAGACATGACCCCTGCTCTGTAGAGCTTGCAATCTAAATAGACATACAAAGAGAAAACAAAAATAAACAATCCTCCCCCTTCTCCCCCCCGCCCCCCAAAAAGACCAAAAGGTGTGGGATAGCTATGGGAAAGTATGACAGAATGTGAAGATCATGTGGCTACTTATGAATGTCTTTAGCATGGGTGTGTTTGGGGTTGAAATGGAAGAGAAGGAGTTGAAACAAGAAAGGGAAAAAGGGAGCAGCATTAATGTTTTTCAGTTTTCTTATCTAAAATAGTCTTACATATAGAACATCATTTTACAATATCTTCCCGAGAAAAGAAAAAAAATGGGAACTTTGTACTTGATTTCACAGGGAGCAAGATTGGGACATAATGAAGGAAAATGGTCATCTGTTATGTGCCTTTATTTAATATGTCCATATTTGAATCAGTTGAAGCAAAATGTACAAATTTCATTTCTTAGCAGTTTATTCCTCCTTCCCCAGTTTATTTCTTCTCTTCCAAGTCTTTCATCGGGATCTATGTATTTTAGTCTGATAGCTCTTTATTTCCTATTTAAGAAAGCCCCTATACAGCATCTAGTTTTCATTGAAGGTTCTGCTTTTTAATCAGTTCTCCAAGAATTCAAGATTCTCCCACTCTTGGGATAAGTGCATTTTGGGTATGTGAACTCAGAGCCTTCTAGAAAGCAGCATTTGTTGGGTCAGTATCCTTCCCCAACTCCTGGAGGTATAAAAGGCAGGGTGACCTCAAACAGTCTTTCCCTGTACCTTTTAACCTTTTGGAATGATACATGGTCTTTTAAATTCTTTTTATTTACCTCATTTCCTTATTTTTTAAGCAAATATGCCCTTTTATCTATTATACACTTCTACTTCTGCTATTTAGCTACAACTTAACCGTAGAATGTTTCTTTAATGAATTCCATTTTGTTAAACAAATAATGTGTAACATTAAGAAATTGCTGAACACTTTTATTGCTATGTGAAATGCTTTGTTTTTTGGTAATTGTTTTTTGTTTTGTTTACAGAATGCTCTTTTTAGTTGCATTAACAGAAACGAGAGTAAGTATTCTCTATATAGTTAAATTTATTAATATTTATTTTTGTCCATTTTTATTTTCCCTTCTGTATTCTCAGTATTTACACCCCTACACCTACAAGGGATGTGGGTGGGGGTATGTGGGAGGGAGCTCATGAGTGAAATAAATGGGACTATTCACATGAGTAAAGTTATATGCTTAAGTGTTTGCAGGATCAGGCTTTGTGTGTATTTTTGTATATATATTTAGTTTAGATGTAAATGTCTATATTTGTTTATCTTCTCTAATTTTTTTTATTATTAGGGGTATTTGAACAGTTTCTTAGAAGTTCATCTGTTTCTGCTACTTTACTCCATTTTATGATTTAAAGTGAAAAATAAGTAACAGACATAGATGAAACTTCAATCAACAAAGTTACTGTCTTGCCACAAATGTCTCTATTAGTAGAAAAAAGATGGAGGGGAAGAAATGAAAAAAGGTACACATGGAATTCTCTCTTCATAAAACATTTCCCAGGAAGTGTCTGTGTGTATTTAATAATGTGGCAACAAATATTTTTATGTGAATGATCCAGATTTATTCGATCTCTGGTTTTTTGAATTGGGGTGTAACCTTTTGTAACTTTTATGTTGAAATGTTCCCAATTAATATTAAGTTGTTAAAGATAAGAGTGCAATAAAACCCAACTAGTTTTCAGGTTCCAAGATCTAGGTCGGTTACAGAAAAAAATATTTAGATCACTGATTGACACTTTGATAAAACCAACCTTTATTTAAAAGGAAAATGATTAGTTAAACGGGCATGCAATTATCTCTTACACAATACAACAAATATACTTACACTTTTTCATCTTTGAGTTTATTAATGGGTGATCAGTCCACTGACTGAAGTACAGTTTTATATTCCTGGAACCTAGTGGTATCCTTTTTGATGTTAATTGGAGCACTCTTGCAATTTAGCAAAACTACTTCTTTTATAATCTGTTATAATACTAATTAACATTAAACTGCCCCATAGGATAATTTGCCGCCTCCTTATTGGATCTTTACATCACACATTATTTAACTTAACATCTGGGCCAAAGTCCTTCCCATACTATCAATACAGATAGCATTTTAATAAAACATCCACAATTCTTAAAAACAATCATTAAAAAGCTTTCTCAAGCTTGTTATAAGCAAACCATAACAGTAACATTACCCTGGGTCATGTTCCTGCTAACTTTTACTTTCCCATAACACTGTATCTCCAATTTATCTCTAACTTTCTTAAACTAGCAACTTCCATTTTCCAGACCCCTCTACACTTTGGCCCCAAACCTAACTTCTGCTTATTTCTTAACCTAAGCTATCCTATAGGTTACAGGGGTCAGCTTCTCTCTTTAGTCCTTAGTGTGTATATTCTAATTGTACTACAATACATGTATGGTTGTATTACAAATATGTAAAAGCAAACTAACTGAAACTAAAATCTGATTGTGTCACCAAAACTCTCTAGAGCCCAACACTAGCTATAAGGATTTTTCCACCCTTGGTAAACCCAGAAAATATTGGCCCCTTTACCAGCCTGCAGACACACACAATTCCCATGTGTCTGATAATTATTTTAGTAGAGTTTGCAAAAATGGGGTCCTTTTTTAGAATAGTAAGTAGTATGAATGTCATTCTAAGTCTTTAAGTGAATTTATTGGTGGAGTACGTATGTTGTTTTTATATATTTATTTATGTGCACAGGAACACACAGTTGTTTTTTCATGTGTTTCCAGTGGGATCAGTTTGTTGCAGTTATGCAGGACATCATACAAACTGCCGGGAATATTGTCAAGCAATTTTTCGGACAGACTCTTCTCCTGGTCCTTCACAAATAAAAGCAGTTGAAAGTTACTGTGCCTCTATTAGCCCTCAGTTAATACACTGCGTGAACAACTACACACAGTCATATCCAATGAGAAACCCTACAGATAGTAAGTAAAACGTTATAAAATGTTTTTATAACATTCAAAAATAAAAAAATGATTTTATTGAAATGGAATATATAATATATTGTTAGATTTTGGAGTGAATGTTAATTGTTATAATCTATTAATGCCATAGATCACTCTCTGCTTTTCTTCAGAGGGTTCAGTCTGCTAGTATTTAAAACTAAAGAAGCATCTGCTTGCCATTGTTGTTGATTTTATTTAAAAACATTTATCAACACGTCTTAATGTAAAGCACCATGGTAAAGAATACATTTGTTATTGTCATTACATAGCTGCCAGCTGATAGATGACAATTTTTATTCTTTTGAATATTTAGGTTTGTATTGCTGTGACAGAGCAGAAGATTATACCTGCCAAAGTGCTTGTAAAAAGATTCTGATGTCAAAGAAAACAGAACTTGAAATTGTTGATGGACTTATAGAAGGATGTAAAACAATGCCTCTGCCTCAAGATCCACTCTGGCAGTGTTTTCTTGAGAGTTCAAGGTCTGTTCACCCTGGCGTCACTGTGCATCCTCCTCCTTCAACAGGCCTTGATGGGGCTAAATTGCATTGCTGTTCTAAAGCAAACACGTCCACATGTAGGTCAGTAGCCTTTTTTGTTACCCCTCCCTCGTTATAAACAATTAACAGTGAAAATGCTCCAGAAGCTTCCCAGGTGACAGATGTTCTCATTCAAGTTTCAAATTGGGGTGGTTTGTAGAAGTTCAGCAAATTGGCTCCTCCATGATGTCAGTCATCCTGTGCTCCAGTCTTAACTTTCATGAAACAATATCTTTCAGGCAAGAGCTATTCCTTTTATCTCAGGTGAGTACCAACCAAATTTAGGAGAAACACCCAATGAATATGCTGTATCCATGGCGGCTGAGTGCAGTGGCAGATACTGGGGCAGGATGAAGTGGGGCATTTAGTTGCTGATAAGAATTAATGGGGGAAGAATAGCTTCAACTACATATATTTTTTCCAATTTGACCCACCACAAATATATTCTTGAAAAACTTGCCAATATGGCCTTTACCAGCGAAAGCTGTGTAGTGATTCTGAATTAGAACTGAGCAAACAGTTCACAACATACAATTTATTCTAATAGCATGAGTCTTTTCTGGTCTCATATGTCCATGCACCATGTAATGCTTGAATAATTAATTTGTAATTATTAAAATGATTCATGAATTGAATCAATTAAACATAACTGTTGTGTAGTTTGTGACATAAGTTACCTAAATTATTGTACAAATTATGTAGTAATTTATAATAATCCCAGTTTACCCTATGTTGGAGTGCTAAATCATCCAGTGAGATTACAGAAATAATACTATGTAACCTAAGCAACTATCAGTAGTGTCAGTTGTGAATTTTACAATCATTAACAATTTGAAATTTGCTTGTGGCAGATATTCAAGCTAAAAAATGTTTTGCAAACATTTGCCATAATAAAGTTTAAGTGTATTAATGTCCACAGAAAGCAGACCCCAAATGGTTGCAGTAAAACAAAAATTCACTTTTGAATTCAATGTATATTTTGAAAAAAAATTTTTTTGTCTGCTTCCTTGGATCTTCTATAAATGTTCCATTCAGTTTTCCCTCTGTATTTGATTCTCAGCTGTTATTTATTACATTTGGTTAAAACTGTAGGTATAGTAGGTAAGGTTTCAATAATAAGCCACTATTTCTTTCAAAATTAAATATTTGCCTGCAAAGCCACTTAATTTATGGTGTAAAATCTAAGCTCAGCAAGAGATTACCCATTTGCAAATTTTTTATTTGCAAATTTTATGAGCAAAACTGATTTGGACATTTAGAAGATTCTTTGCATGTATTTATTTAAAAAAAAAAAAAAAAGGGGCGGCAACTTTTCGCCGGTATCTGTTTTGGGGTTTTTTGGAATTCATATGATTCAGAAACACCTTCAGGGATATCAGTGAATTTAGCCTTAATGTTTTTGCTTTATTTTAACGTGCGTTTGGGCAAAGGCTCTCAAAGACCTGAAAGATTCAATGCCTATGGCTAATTTTATGATTTTTCATTAGGGTTTCAAGCTGTGATAATGTTAAAAGAACATTATTAAGGTTGCAGAGTCAAGCAGTCAAAAATCAGGAAATGCCAGAAATAAGGTTGTTTGTACAACCTTAGTTTTCTATGTAAGAGGATGCTCTGTGGGGATGGTGCATGCGCAGTCTGTTCCACACTAGAAATGTAACAAACTTGAGCATGTTCTGTCAGCAATTTTAGCTGATAAAATTGAAGAAATCTACTGAGCATGTACAAACTAATTTTTTTCAATGGCTTATAACTTGGCAAAATTTGGGTGAATTTTCATGGAGATGGCAAAATACACAACCCTGATAGAAAGGTCACCTCCCTAGCCAAATTTCAAGTCCCTGCTCCAAAGCATGCAGGCGCTAGAGCTGTTCTCAAAAAAGGTCACCAGAGTTTAACGTGGGTAAAACAATGTGTTCCACCCTCCCCCCAATCTCCTTCTCTGAACAGCTAAACTGTTTTGACTGAAATTTTCTAAAAAAAATTCTACCTGTGGGAGACATTAAAATATGTAAAATTTCATCCCAAATGGGTATGTTTGGCAAAGCTATAAGCAACTGAAAACAGGATCTTATAATGGGAAATGTCCTGGAATTATGAATGCTGCTTCTCCTCCAAGATAGAACAATACAGCGCAGAACAATCAATATAGTATCCGTTCTGTTATTTACTTAAATTGATGTTAAATTCTCAATTTATTTTAGTCTGCCTTCAGTTTTTCAATACGCTGCAGATTTTTATTTCAATGTGGAATTGTATTGTAGTCATCTGGGAGGGGAAGTTGGAGGTCTTGATAGCTGGGTAAGGGACAGCTGTAGTGTTTCCCACCCAAGATGTGTGTACAGTGGTGTGGATATTTTTGGACCATGAAAACAGCTGAACTGCCTCAAGCTTTGGGTACTGGTGGAAGACGGACATCTTCTCTTGCTCCCCATTTTGGACACGAGTGTATATAACCTGAAATTGAGGGATAGGGTTAGAAATTTTCCCCTCCTTATTGCCATCTGAGTTATCACCCACAGAAATGGGTGGGGCGATTCTCACCTCAGAGTTACTGTTTCAGGCTCTCTGCAAACTTCAGTAGGTATCTTTGCATTGGTTGTACCCACTTCACATTTTGACATTTTCTTCACAAGCATCACAGCTAGATGGTTACTTTGCTTTTTAAATGAAAGCTCTGCACTCTAAAGAACATCTGAATGGTCTGTCTGCATCCACATATTGGCCCAATCCTGCAAACTGTCTGGATGTCAAAAACCAAAAACTTCAGTGAGAATTTTGAAGGATGTGGGCTATCATGATGAGGACCTGTAGTTTCTTTTTGTATGGTACAAGACTTCTGAAAAATTGCTTTTATTTTAATTTTTTTTTTTTCAGGGAGTTGTGCACTAAACTTTATAGCACAAGCTGGGGCAATACACAGAGTTGGCAAGAATTTGATCGCATTTGTGAGTACAGCCCAGTTGAAGTATCCATGTTGACCTGTTTAGCAGACGTACGCGAACCTTGTCAGCTGGGCTGTAGAAATCTCACTTACTGCACTAATTTTAATAACAGGTAGGAGAAATGTATTAAATATTTCATAAAGCAATTCCTGTGTGTTGAGTAAATTTTTTTCAGATTAATATTCTTCATGTTATAGGTGTTTTTTTCCCCCCAAAGATTGTTTTGTAATAAGATAGTGACTTTTTATTTAATCATTAAAGTAAAATCTCTTTAGAAAGGTTTTTGAGAAAGTGTTTAATTTAGAAACACAAAGCACACTTCAAAAAGACATATTCAATGCTATCATGATGCAGCTGATCGGAATAAAAGTTCATGTGTATAGTCAAATCTTGCTACTCATTAGTAAAATGTTTCCCCGACTGTTCCTTGTACAGACAAATAGACATTGCTTGCTCATTGTTGTTTTGTTTTAGAGATGTATCAAGTTCTAGATATGTATCTAGTTCTACACATAAGAATACCAGGGCCGGCTCCAGGCACCAGCGCAGCAAGCAGGTGCTTGGGGTGGCCAACGGAAAGGGGTGGCACGTCCAGCTCTTCGGCAGCAGGTCCCTCAGTCCCTCTCAGAGGGAAGGCTCTGCCGTGGAATTGCTGCCAAAGAATGACGTGGCGGTGGTAGAGCTGCTGCCGAAGTGCCGCCGACCACGGCTTTTTTTTTTTTTTTTTTTTTCGCCGCTAGTGGCGGCAAAAACGCTGGAGCCAGCCCTGAAGAATACAGTTTCCACAAATGTTCTTAAAATTCATTGCTCTGCCGTTTATGAAACAAAACCTGGACCTCTTTTATTATTTTCATGTTTTTTTTAGTTTTGAAATATTTCGGAGACCAAATTGTCAATTTATAAATAAACCTTCAGTTCTTAAAAGCAAAAAAAACTGGGTTATCTTAAATAATGTATACCATATAGTGCAAAATATAGCCAAAAATACATAGTTTTTCATATTACATTTTAAAATTTTCCTGAGAGAGCACTAGAATGTCTCATAATGATCTGTTCTTTTTCAGAATTCTTATTCTTTCAGAAATGTAAAAATCAGAGTTGTATTCAGGGAGCTTTTTAAAAAAAATTGAATTTTCCCAGCAGATTGTGATGGTGGTGAATGTGCTCTGAAAGAATACGAATGTATTCGTTTTTAACCTTGTCCCTTATTTAATTATATAATATATGTAAAAATAAGGTACAGGGTCACTAATGAATACATCAACAATTTTAAATGTATATATGAAAGTCTGTCACTGAGTTAGATCCCTCCATCTTTGTCTAGGAATTACAGATAATGATATAGACTCAACAGGTGAAATCCTTTGAACACTTTATTTTCTCATTTTTATTACTTTTAAGGTAGCTTCTTGAAATGATTTTTAAAAATCATTTCCTTTCAGGTGTTCACAATTGTCTTTTATACTACTATGACACATAGCATAGGGTTCTAGAATTTGTTGTATAAAGTAAATTTATTTTTTCCCTTCTGTATAAAGATGCTATATTAACTTTTTCCTTTAAGACCAACAGAACTTTTTAGAAGCTGCAATGCTCAGTCAGACCAAGGAGCCATGAATGACATGAAGCTTTGGGAGAAAGGAAGTATTAAGATGCCATTTATAAACATTCCTGTTCTTGACATTAAAAAATGCCAACCAGAAACATGGAAGGCAATTGCTTGCTCACTGCAGATTAAACCTTGTCATAGTAAATCTAGAGGAAGTATTATCTGCAAGTAAGTACATTCATAAGTCTTTTTAACTTCAGTAGTTTTTCAGTTTACATATAAACCGAAACCACAATCTACTATAGTACTGGGTTTGACTTGTGTTAGAAAAGGCAAACACAGAAGGAATGTGATATTGAATAGTTGATGTACTTCCAGTAACGTCAATGGGAGTTGAAAGTCCTAAGCCCTTACCTGAATAGAGTGTAGAGAAGAATCTCTCCGTGTTTCTATTATAAAGATCATTTTTCACGTTTTTACATCCTGCTTTACCTATATAAATAGACAAGACAGAGGTTGGAAGGGCAAACAGTGGTGCAGAAGAGACTTGTCCAAGGTGTCACAGCATATCAGTGTAACAATTGGAGAAGACCCATGTCTTCTGATTCCCAGGAAAGTGTTCTTTCCATTAGACCATTCTGCCTCTCCTAGGCAGACTAAATTATATATATTATATATAACCATTTCCCTGAAAGACTACTGCATGTCTGTTTTTTCTTGATCCCTGCAGTGCTTGAACTGGGGGAGAGTAGAAACTCTTCATCTCCTACCTGAATTGCATTCAGTAGAGATATTCTTTCTTTTTTTAGTGATGTGATCATTCTCTTTCCCCTTTCATGGTGTGGGGATTTGTAGTCAAATGTAGGACAAGTAACAAAACATAATTTACTAACCTTCAAATTGTTTTTTCCCCATTCTTTCATTTGATTTCCGTCTTCTATCATCTCCCACTTTCATTCTTTTAAATACAGAACATTTTCTTCCTCTTCTTTTTCCATTGTTTTCTTTCCCCTTTTATTGTTTTCCTGTCCCCTTTGTTTTCTGTCCCCATGCTTTCTCTCCACCATAATCTTTTTTTCTCTGTCATTAGCTTCCTTATTTCCCCACATGTACTAATAACTTTTCAGTTTTCTTAATCGCTCTTGAGGGAGCACAGTTTGTATTTTCCGGCTGGTATTGGCTTCTGACTGCAGCCAATGCTCTGTGGATGCTTTCTGGGTGATATCACCCCTGGGTACCATAATTCCCACACAAATGGTGCTGGATGAGTCATCTTGTCCTAGTTCTCACCCTTTCCAATCATTAAGAGTGAAAGTGAGGAGTGGGCCACATCAGTAGTAAAGGGGAAAAACCACCGCCTCTGACGGGAGCAGCAAAGGAAGACACAACCATTCTTTTTGAGCTCCACATGCATGCTAAGTATGTGGGGGTTTGTGACACTCTACGCAGAGCACCCAGAACCATAAGCCATTGTGTTGCCTCTCTGCAGCAGCAAAAGTGAGTTTTTCTGGGGCTTAAATTATGTGTCAGCTCCTTGCCACTCCAGTCTGTCCACCTCACCAGCAAACCAGTGAACAGGTTCCCAAGTTTCCCAGGACGTCTCTGTGCTGTGTCCAGTCCCTCTCACTGAACAGTTACAGAAATTAAGTTTTCTGCCCCCAAGGAGACAGTGCACACACCCGCCTGTTGGTTTAGCTAAGGACTTGCACTTTACTTCATTATAACAGCACTGAGATGATTTATAGTAAAACTTAGAATAAATGTATTAATAAAGAACATAGATTTAAGTGATACTAAGCAAGAGAAAAGGAGACAGGTATGGCTACAAACAAAACAAAATAAAACACACTTTCTAGTGTTGAAGCTGTAACTTTAGCAAGCTACAACTTGGTTTAAACAGCTTTTTTGCTTACTTCAAGCTACCGGCATCAACAGCTGTTGGGTAGGAGAATCCAGCAGTCACAGAATGAGAGGATGCTGGCTCTTTGTCCTCTAAGTGATGGATAACTAGAATGTCTTTTTCCTCCCCTTGTATTTTCTAAAGTCTATAGTCTTTGTCTAAAGAGCCAAGACTTCCTGGGGTTCAGAGTCTGGTGTTTCCCCTGGTGTGCTTACCCAGGTGTTTCCTCCAGCTCTTGTTAGCCTGATTGCTTTTTTTCCTTCTATGTAAATGTATTTTCTTTGTCCACTGCCTGTAATGAAGCCAGGCAGAAGGTAAATCCACACTCGTCTTCAAGTGATTGCACATGTGCATTCCACTGTAAATGTTTGTGCGCATCAGTGCACAGTTGTCAGAGTTTTTTTACCCTTAGCAATACCCGTCGGTGGCCTGAGCGCCCTCTGCTGTCTCATGCACATCACACAGGCATAGAAGGCCAAGATACCCAGGCCTGCTTAGCTCCTTCCTACTGCCTGTGATAGTTGTTAGAGCTCCTTGTCCTTCTGCAAGTTTTTTCTCAATACCTTTTTATAGTACCCATGTTTAATTTAGTTTAGTTAGTAAAATGAAAATAAAGAAGTTGTTTTGTGTGGTTCTGGCACCCAGTTTGGAAACCAGTCCCGGTACTGGAGATATGCTGCGCTCTCTGAGTTTCAAGACCTGCTGCTGTTGCGGTAAGGCTATGTCTGATAGTGACCCTCACCCTAGCTGCCTTATTTGCTTGGGGGAGGCTCATGTAAGGCAAGTGTGGCATTTGTAACAACTTTAAGCCTTGTTGAAAAAAGACAGGGACGCCAAGTTAAAATGTCTGGTGATGGACTCTGTGCTGAGGCCTCCATCTGAGCCCTCTACCTTGTCCAAGTATCAAGGACCTCTGCATCTCTCAGTGGCGCATCTCTGGCATTACGAGTTCCAAGAAGCAGATCAGTATCACTAGTTCTGAAGAGGCGGCATTGGAAATGGGACTCAGTATTAGAGTCATCACAAGACTTGAAGAGGATGAGCTCTTCTGAAGACTCTGGAGTGCATGCAAAGAGGAAGCACTTCTCAGAGCGCACTTCTAAACAACGGAGTTCGTTGACTGCAAAGCACAATGTGGCCCTGTCAAGACCAGCTTCAGAAGCACCTTCATCAGCAACTTCTCACACCGCAGTACTGCGGAGTGTTTTCCTGGTACTATCTACTCGAGGCATTTGAGGCTGTGAGAGAGTTGTTGAACCTCTCAGTTGCACCATCACCAGAGGTTCAACAGAGTCACCCGGCACTGTCTCCAAAGGTACCGCCTCCAGCAACTTCATCTCAGCATTGAGCAGCTCCACTGCACGTGGCCATCAGGGTACCAGTGAGGCCGGTACTATCCAGGAAAAAGCTGCAGGTAGTATCCCCAGCTCCCCTTTCTTCAGAGCTTGAGCCACCTTCTGCAGTACCAATGGGTACGGCACCACCTTGGTCTTTTTCCTCATCAGACTCTGAAGTGGGATCCTATGTATCCCAACTTATCCATTCACCTCAGGAGGACTATATTACCTGCCTGCCCTGGTTTCTGCCTCTGTACCAGCAGGACGCTTATAGGAGGGACCCTTGGGCTACTCACAGTTGGGGTTGGGGGCTGTACCAGTGGCCCTTTTAGCACCTGTGGGGTTTCCCTCCCAATCATCTATTGAGCCATCTCTTCTCCATCTACTGAGTGTCAGGAACATCGTTGCCACAAGGACCATAGCGTTGGTACCGAGTTTGTCACTCAGGAGAGTCATGATCCATCTCACAAGTAGCTGCAAGAGGAGCACAAACTGAACTAGCCCTGATACCATTAGCATTCTCTTCCTCATCCCCAGATGAGGCAATTGTAATTGAGCCTATTTCTTTACCTCTGGATTATTTTAAGACTCATCAAGGCTGTGGAGGAGGATGGCTATGGCTCTAGATATTCATCCACAGGAGGTCCAGGAAAAATCCCACAAGCTGGTAGACATTCTGACATCTGTGGCTCCAGCTGAAATAGCCTCATTTATTTGTAGAACTATCTTAGAGCCTACCAAGATCCTCTATCAGACCCCAGCTTCCCTGAATACAGTTGCAAAAAGAGTGGAGACATGGTACTATTTCCCTTCTTAGGGATTTGAGCACCTGTATAACTATCCTCCTCCAAGCTCCATTGTAGTGGCAGCAGCCAATGAAAAGGAAATGCAAGGCCACCAGGCTTCCACCCCCAAAAATATAGAGGACAAGATGACGACGTATTTGGGAAGAAGCTTTATTCTACAGGTGGATTATAGCTTCATATTGCAAACCAGAAAACTTTGCTGGGATGCTACAATTTCACCCTGTCGGATGCTGTTTCGAAGTTCAAAGACCAACTCCCAGATGAAGTGAAATGAGCTCCTGACTTTATTAGAGGAAGGCAAGCTGGTCATCAGAACAGTTCTGCAGATGAGTCAATGCAGCAGATACTGCAGTATGCAAGATGGCCTCTGCTATCATGATGAGACTCATCCTGGTTACGCTCTTCTGGTCTCCCTCAAGAGGTGCTATGGACAGTACGGGACTTACCCTTTAAAGGGCCATCGGTCTCAGATTCTAGAGCGACCCTGAAATCCCTGGGAATTTACACCCCAGAAGGGACGTGGAAGGCTTTCTACCCTCAACAATCTCATCATTTTCAGTGGTTTGCCCCTTGAGCCCAAGAACTACTGAGGAGAAGGAACAGAGATGGAAAAAGATGCCCACCACTACCCTCTGCTTCAGCTGCTGCTAGTTTGTCAAGGCAGGTGGCATCTTCCAGGAGCTCATGTTGATGGGCAGGTTGAGAGCAGTCTGTCAGTTCTGGGAGTGACATCTTTTTCTTTTCAATTTTGCAAACAGCCTGTTCCACGTCCATCGTGCTTGGCCCACATCAAAACAGTTGGATGGATTCTAAGCATGGTGGAAGTGGGATATGTGCTCCATTTTGTTTCTACCCCATCCTTCCCCTTCCCTATCCCTATCAGGGACCCCCTCGCGAGAAAATATTGCTGCAAGAGATAGTGATTTCTCTTCCCCATGTGCTGGAACATTTTTTGAATCTGAAACATCAAGGATTAGCAGTTAGCTCAGTTAAGGTGTGTTCCCCCCCCTCCCCCGCAGCTGTATCAACATTTCATCCTTCTGTGGATAACCACTCCCTTTTTTCTAACCTGATGGTTGTAAGATTTTTAAAGGGCTTGGATAGGATGTTTCCACACACATAGAGCCCTAATCCATCTTGGAGTCTGAATTTAGTTTTAACAAAGCGGATGGATCCTCCTTTCAAGCCTCTAGCAACCTGCTCTCTGTTACACTTTTCATTTTTAATTGCCATTACATTGACCAGGAGAATAGGGGAGTTGAAGGCATTAGTATCACATTCTCCATATATGGTTTTTTACACAGATAAAATTTACCTTTGTTCCCATAAAAGTTTTCTTACAAAAGTGGTCTCCTCTTTTCTGATCAACCAAGTAGTTTTCTTACCGACTTTCTTCCCTAAGCCTTACGGTAATAAGGGAGAGGAGACACTGCATACTCAAGACGTTAGAAGAGTGTTAGCGTTTTATCTGGAACTGACTAAATCTTTCAGGTCTTTGTCTCAATTGTTTGTTGCATTTGCAGACAGAATGAAGGACAGTCTGGTTTCCATGCAAAGTACTTTCATGGATATCCAGTTGTATTTGTCTATGTTAACAGTTGACTAACGAGGAGCTGCCAGATAGCGTATTGAGTCATTCGACTAGATTTCAAATGGCCTCTTTTTCTGACCTTTTCCTGGTTCATGTGCACATATTAGACATTTTCAAAGTGGCAACCTGGTCATCATGTCACATGTTTGTTGAGAGATTGCACAGTGGAAGGCAATCTAGAGACCATGCTAAATTTAGACAAGTGGTCATCCAGTCACTGTTTAAATGGATTCTGAACCCACCTCCACATGAGACTGCTAGTGAATGATCTGCGGTGGAATGGACATGTGCAATCACTTGAAGAAGAAAAAACAGTTACTAACCTTTCTGTAACTGTTGTTCTTCAAGATGTGTTGCACATGTCCATTCCATGACCTGCTCTCTTTCCCCTCTCTATTGGATTTGTTCTGGTAGGAAAGAACTGAGGGGGGCCTGAGGCAGCTCAGCCCTTTATGCCTGTGTGATGTGTGTGAGACAGCAGAGATTGTTTGGCCTGCCCTGATGGGGTAAAAAGTTTCTGACAACTGTTCACTGGAGTGCACAAACACCTAAAGTGGAATGGGCATGTGCAGCACATCTTGAACAACAGTCATGGAAAGGTTAGTAACTGTTTTTCCTTTGCGTAAGGCAGCCTTGTTTATCCACTGCCTCCAAAACATATTTTAGGAAACATTTCCAGCACATAGACATAACTTTTCATACAGAAACCATACATACATCACACAATGTTATTCATGACCAGCGTGTGACCAGTTCTTATATACTATCTTACAAGACTGTTTGCCTAAATATCCTGACAACTGTGTGTGCACCCTTTGCCAGCTGGCATAAAGGGGCTCTTAAGGTCACAGAGGTTTTTGGTGGTTTTCTTGTTGTTTTTGCTTTGGCACAGTTACAAAACAAACTGTCCAAACCCAGGGTGAAAAAAACTGCAGTTTCAGCAATAAGTTTCTATAATTCCTATCTTCCTACCATAAATTTATACCTCTCTGTATGTTTGTGAGCGATGAATGGTATAAATGATTGGGGGAAATTAATTTTTTTGTGCTTCTTTAAAAAAAATTTTTTCCCTCCTGTAGTGTGTTCATTCTGTATAATTATTTATTTTCTCTGAAGATCAGATTGTGTGGAAATTCTCAAGAAATGTGGAGACCAAAATAAATTTCCTGAGGGCCACACAGCTGAAAGCATTTGTGAACTTCTGTCTCCAACAGATGACTTTGAGAACTGTATCCCTTTGGATACATACCTTAGTAAGTACCAAAATATCTGTGCAACAGGGTTGGAATGTAAAATGCTTTTGAATTCTAAAAATTGGTATTTCATTTTTTAAAATAGAATCACATGAAATTGTTCAGCTGAAAGTATTTAATCTAATATATTGGACCAGAACCCCAGCATGACTTCACTTCTCGTACACTTCTGCAGCTTCAATGGATGTACATTGATTTATATTAGCTGAAAATCTGGCCCATTAAATCTTAATATTAATATTCTTCAAAATAATAATGTCTTTTTGATAAGGTTAAGTAGCCTATGTATCAGAAAGAGCCCCTTCACACCCCAAAGTATTGAGAAACAAGAAGACAATCAAACATGATCCCCCCATTTCCTTACACAACAAAAGACATCTGTCACAGTTTCAGGGTAACTGCATCTGCATTTCTCCACTGTAGAAATGCTCATTCAGGTCTCAAGCCTTCAGTTGTTCCACTACCATCTGAGCAGAGATTTGAGGCTGCGCCCCCTGCCATATACTGTGATATCCCCAGCAAGCCAGTCTGCTGAACAGCCAGTACTTCTGCTGTGCTTTCTCTCTGAGGGCTATAGTCAGTGAGTGCCAGCCATTTCAAGTTATCACACAGCTCATTCTCAGCAGAGTATATTTATTGGGGTAAAAGGACAGAGAGAAAACATACATAAAACTATTCATGGATTTACATGCTTACTAAATATACCAGAAATTGTACAAGAGGCCCTGGTAGGCGAAAGTCTTTTTCACACCCCCACCCACCACCTAGCTTGATACAAAGGGCTGTGAGTACTTTACGGCTCGTACTGTCTGGCCTATCTTAGTTACAATGGGTTTTTGTTGTTGTTGAGGTTTTTGTGCTTTAAACATAAAATACAATATGTGAATGCAATATCTGTCCCAGCATCCTTCACAACATCCTCCTTTCATCATGTTTCTGTATTTGAGTTACCTTTCCCATGTCATTGTCTCTCCTTTCTCCTCACTTTCCTTTTTCTCTTTATGCAAGGAAGTCATTACTACAGAGTCGAGGGAAACTGAGTTGAATCTTAACGGTTCACCAGTGACACCAAATTGTCTTCAAGAAACTATGTACGTTTCCAATTAATCTTAAGGCTGTCCTTTAACAACCCTGCTGTTGCTGTCATGGGGTTTCTCTTGATTGCCAATTAGTCCCAATTTGTGTTTTGTGTTGTAAACAAAACTTATTTGGGGAACAAGATTGATCAAACACATGGTTACTTATGAGTAGAATTTGGGCCAGGGTTTTCAGGAGTGAAGGGCTTAATATGTTAACCCATTACAAGTAACCTCTCATTTCAAGCTTCTACATAAGCATTCTCAACAGTGCAGAACGAAAGATTTCAAGGAATTGTATGTGGCAGAATAAAATTCAGTGTTCAAAATAGGAAATGCCATGCTTTATTAGAAAAATTATCATGGACCTCGTTATTATTTAAATCACTGCAGCTGATCTGTAATTACAATTTCAGGCCCGAGTTCTTTAGGTAACATTGTGGAGGAGGTTACACATCCATGTAATCCAAATCCTTGTGCTGCCAATCAGTTGTGTGAAGTAAATAGAAAAGGATGTCAGTCTGGAGAACCCTGTCTTCCCTATTTTTGTGTTCAAGGTAAGAGGTTTGGACTGCTATTTACACGTTAGCTGTTAGTTAAACGTGAATTGTAGAAATTTTGGTAAACATTTTAAAACGTGCTGGTAATATTCCAAAAAAGGAAAAACTGTTTTAAGATTGTCACGGTTACCATTTTTTCCCACAAAGGGGGGGGGGGGGGGTGGTTTTTTTCAATTTTTTTTTAGATCTCCCCAAGAATTTCTCATTTCCCTTTTTCATTTTTCTCCCTTCCCTCAAAAGACACATGTTTAAGGAATTTTCTGTCCGGTAGGAGATCTGAAAGTTTTTTATTTTATTTCAGTTTAGAATAAATAAAAGTGCCTTTATGTAGCTTCTGACATCATGCCAATTATTTAAAATTACAAAAACATAATGCAATACGAATCAACTCACCCCTTCAGCAAGCAGCAGCATACAATCAAATACTACTTCCCTACTTCCCAGCCAGGTGAAACAAATGGACCCTGCAGTGAGTCCTGAAAGTCCTCAGATATCGGCTGTTTCAGATGAGGGTCTCGAGAACATTCTAAGAGCCTTGGAGGTCTTTATGGCAAATGCCTGAGAAAGGTGGTATCTCAAGTAGGTTGGTCCTAGGCCATAGAAAGCTTAATAGGTCAAAAATAGCACCTTGAAGTCTTTCCAGAAACTCGCAGGTAAACAGTGCAGGTCCTAGAGCAGTGTCAGGTGTCATCTATAGAATGCCACCTGAGCTGCCTTTTGCACCAAGTCCAAATTCCAAATCATGAATTTGAGATGTAGACTCACATATAGGGTACATTGTAATAGTTTAACTCTGAAGTGGCAAAGACCTGGATGATAGTAGCAAGATCCTCATTTAAAAGATACGGCCGTATCCATATATGGTAAAATGCCTTTTTGACTGCTGCTACCAGACTCCCAAGTCATAAACCCAGTCACCAAGGGTGGCTGAACACCATCAATCTTATGGACAGATATTACCACCATTTCTTCCAGTTCCCTTTAAAGAAGCAGGATTCAACCTGTGGCCTGGAGGCCACTTGTGGCCCTAAATTTTTTTCCCTTGAGGACAGTTGTGTTAGGAAGAATATTTTTATTTGATTGTGAATTGAAAATATGTCCCCTGAGAGAGAGAGAGAGAGACAGAGACTGATTTAATTGAAGGTTTTGAATCAGCTCCATTGCTACTGGGAATAAGCAGAGGTTATCACCTCCCCAGCTACATCCCACTATTTCCCTCTCAGCCTCAGGAGCATCTCTGATGAGAGCTGGGAGTGTTCTGAACAGCTGCTGTTACTTTACTCCTGCAGCTGCTCAGTAGTTTCTCTCACTGGCCATCTGCTATATCACAAAGGAAGGAAGGGTAGCTTGCTGGCCGGCTGTTCCAATACCTACATCTCTGCTGGGCTGTGGGAGCCCTGGAGAGAGAGAATGGATAGGTGCTTGAGTGGCTCTGCCTGAGCCTAGAGAACTAGTTAAAAGTATTGATTGTGTCCCCATGACCTTTATGAAATAGCACGTTTGGCCCTGAGGCTGAAAAAGATGGATTCCACTGCACTGGATTGCACTGGCCTGACTTTGTTACAAGAGAGTGATTCAATTGCTAATGGAGACAGAAACTCTGTTTCAGCAAGTCCTCAGAAGGTTGAAATGTGACTCTAACATCTTCCTTGTGTTTTTCATAATTTTTTAATTAATTGACAATCCATGGGTTTAGTTTAGTAATTAATCAGTTTCTCTTATCTATCTTAAAACAAAAAAAAATCCCAACTTTAGTTCTTTGAGTTACTGTCTCTAGGGGTACACCATGTAGATGCCCATACACCTTCCATCGAAGATTTGTTCAACAGGTCTGTAGGTCCATACTTGCGGCTTTCACTTCCATGTGCTCCAGAACAAGGATATATAGGGAGGGTCAGACTTACTGCTACTCAGTTCCTTTTCAACCATCAGCGTTTAGACACAGAGCTTTGCAGTGTCCACTAGCTTATTTTCTGGCTCTCTGTATCTTATTTTATTTTAGTATTCCTTATTTTTCCCTGGGCACAGGTTTGCCAACTTTGGACTTGGATGCCGGCACCTATTCTACCACTGGTACCGACTCATCTGCCTGTACCAACTACTCTAGCTCCTCTATTGGACGTGGGATGATACGTCTTCAGAGTCAAACATCTCTGTCCAGGATTTGATTACCTTTCCCTTACAGCCTCTGTCCCTTATTATGTACCCTGACAAGATACTCTGGGAATTAGTCATCATCCTCCCTGCCAATGTTGGCAGGAACATCCCTAGGGTCCCACACCCTTTCCATATGCCTCACCACATTGGCATTCTACCACATGGGCCCCTTCACTGACCAGTTTTACAGGGAGCCTTGATGTAAAAAGGCCCGCCAAGAGGAGCCTTCAGGCCCACAGTACCCCTTCCACAGCAAGCTCTACCTTCTCAGGGAGACTTTTTTCAGAGGATCAGGAGCCAGTGGAGCCTCCTTCCAATAAATGATTGGCATCCCCAGATGAAGCAGTCCTGTCCCCTCCATCATCCTGCACTGATGACTTTAAAGTTTTTTGGGATCTGATGAAGAGCGTGGCTGAGACACTACAAATTCCCCTTGAGAAGGTTCAGGAGGCCCAGCATTCCCTACCGGATATTTTCCACACTCCATCTCATCTACTCTATAGCAGAGCCCTCAGACCACAGCGAGGTCTTGCTTACAGCTCCTTGGCCATATGGCAGCCTGCACGTTTGTTATGCCTCACTCCAGATGCCTCCAAGTCTGGCTCAAACTGTTTATACATGCAACAGACACAGCATGTCCAAAGGTGTCCATTCTCTAGAGAGTCAAGGACTCTCTCAGTTGCTGGAAGGACCCCTGCAGGGTCTGCCTTGGGACATCTTTTTCATGTCTACCTCCCATAAGGACCATCACCTCAGACACATCTATGCTGGGTTCGGGAGCTCACCTTCAGGACTTAATAGCACGAGGCACGTGGATCCCCCAGGAATCCTTGAGCTATAGGCAGTCCATTACACATGCTGTTATTTCTCATCCAAGATCAAGGACCGCTTTGTAAGTAGTATGACAGACAACAGGGCAATGGTGTACTACATCAACCAAGGAGGAGCAAAATCCCTGTCCTTAATTGCAGAAGCAATAAAGCTCTGGAATTGGTGTCTAATCCACCAAATCAATCTCTCCAGCATACCTACTAGGTCTGCAGAACACCATGGCAGACTATCTGAGCAGGCATTTCCTTCAGGATCACAAATAGGAACTGAACAATCATATCTTTTGGAAGATCTGCCTCACGTCAGGCTCCCCAGGGGTAGATCTTTTTGTGACCCCATTCAACACAAAATGCCATCATTTTGCTCGTGGGTCAGGCTTAGTCACAACTCTCTGGAAGACGTTCTCCTGACTGCCACGCTGTGTGTGCTGCTATATGCCTACCGTCCAATGTCTTTGCTTCTCAAAGTCCTAAACAAGCAGAGACGGAGAAAGCAAAGACAGGTATGGTTGTCACACCTGATTTGGCTAGTGCTGAGACCACCTCTTCTCCTCCCTTTGGTGACAGACTGCCTGACCCAGAAATCAGGCTGTGTAACCCACACCAACTTCATTGCTACACCTTTGGGCATGGCTTCTTGATTGCTCTCTGGTCTAGAACAGGACAATTCTCCTGAGGTGCAGTCTGTGCTGCTAAACAGTAAGAAGCACGTCCTAAGGAAAACACACCTCCAGAAGTGAAAGCATTTTGTGTGCACAGTGGTCGTTGTCTTTGTCTGAGTCTTCTCTCTCTATTGTACTGGACTACCTGCTGAATTAAAAACCTTGGGATTATCTTTCAGGTCAACCAAGGTCCACCTGGCTCCTATTACAGCCTTTCACCAACCAGTTGAGTGGGTTTCAGTTTTTACTCACCTTACCTTACTAAAAGATTCCTGAAGGGTTTGACCAACCTCTTTCCTCCTGTAATACAGCCCACTCGTCCTTAATGCTTTGAGGGAATAAAAAAAACCCTTTGAGCCCATGTGCAGTTGTTCTCTTCTGTACTTGTCTCTTAAAACAGCCTTCCTTGTAGCCATTATTTCGGCCAGAAGAATAAGTGGACTGGGAGTCCTTATGGCTAATCCACCTCTACACTGTGTCGAGACAAGGTGACTATTTGTCCTCATCCTTATTTCCTGCTTAAATTCTTGTTGGACTCTCATGTCAATCAGGACATCCAGCTACTGGTTTTCTATCCCAAACCTCATGCTTCAAGGGAAGAGGCCAGTCTAGCTTTCAGAAGAGCCCTCACTTTTTATTGCCACAGGACTAACCTTTCAGATCCTTTCTCAGACCCTCTATCTCCACTGCTGAGAGAATAAAAGGAACTCCTCTTTCCTCACAAAGTCTATCTGAATAGGTCTCAGGGTGCAGCCTAACATGTTGCAAAGCTTGTGGGGTGTACCTAGGGTGACAGTCCATTCCATCAGAGCTCAGTCCTCTCTTTGTGTTTGGTTTAGAAACTTCATTAGAACTTAGCTAAATCAAATAATGCTATGGCTCAAGTTAGGGTAAAAAAACCTCTGTAGCTCTGCCTAAGAACATACCCATTGCAGACATTTGCAAAGCTGCCATCTGATCATTAGTGCACACATTTTTGCAGCACTATGCTATCGTTCACACTTTCAGACCTGATGCAGCTTTTGTTGAGGCCATTCTGTGAACTGTTCTTAACTCATCTCCTCAACACCCACCACTGTAATTAAGGTACTGCTCTGGAGTCACTTAATGTAGAACATCCCTAGGGACAATAGCCTGGAGAAGGAGAGGTTACTTACCTCTGCAGTAACTGAAGTTCAAGGTGTTTTGTCCCTCTGGGAGCTCCACTACCTTCCCTCCTTTCCCCTCTGTTTCGGAATTCTTGCCTTGAACTTCGGAGTTGAGAAGGAGCTGGAGTTGCGGCAGGTCCATCTCTCCCTATATAACCTCGTTCTGGAGCATGAGAATGTGTAGGGTACAGGTGCGGACACTGCTGATGAAAAATTTCCAATCAAAGGTGCACATGCATGCCATACACCTAGCATCGAGCACCCACAATGACAAAATATCTTGAACTCTAACTACTGTAGAGGTAAGTAATCTCTTCTTTCCTGTTCCTTTCACTATCCCTTGCACCTCCTGGCTTTTAATCCTCCTCTTCCTTTTCCTTTCTCCATCTCACTGCTGTTTTTCTATCTCTTCCTCTTCCTTATTCTTTCTTTCTCTTAACTTTTTTATTCCTTTTTATTTTGTTAACATATTTTCATAATGTGTTATTGAGTGTCTTCAAAATGCACACAAGAATGGAAGCGAGGAAAAGGAAAGGAGGTCAGGAAAGAGAAACAACAGAGCTTAGCTGCCAGACTTTAGTACATGTTAGGAGCTGGTGTATCTTAAGTGTGTGGCATTTGTCATGTCCATGTATTCTGCCGCAGAATGATGGGGAAACTAGGAGAGCTGATTAGAGTGATGTGAAACTACACATTTTCTTTTGTCATTTACATGCAAAAAGTAGTATTTCTGCATGTATTTTTAGGAATTTTATCTTGGGCAAATTCTTCATATTTCTGCCAGTTATCATTGATCCTGAAAATGGTAAAATCCTTTCCCAAGAGCAATATTATGGATTGTACCAATGTTGTTATTCACAAAGAGAACCACTTTTGGATGCAAAATGACACTCCTCTGCCTCCAAAAACTGCTTTCCATTTTTGCAGAAATTTGAAGATGTATATATTTTTTCCACAAATCCTCAGAAGTGATTTTCACCATCAGAATTTCTTCATACAGAGTATTTATCCCTAAACATTTCTGAAACGTAATTCATTTTTAATGAGCTAATGTTTCTTTTGTGTGCATAGGTTGCAAGTTGGGAGAAGCTTCAGATTTTATTGTCCGCCAAGGTACACTTATTCAGGTTCCATCATCTGCAGGAGATGTTGGTTGCTTCAAAATTTGTACCTGTGGACAGAGTGGACTGTTAGAAAACTGTATGGAGATGCATTGTGTTGACCTCCAAAAGTCATGTATTGTTGGAGGACAAAGGAAAAGTAAGTTCAGGATTAGACTCAGTTTCTGCAAACTAAGACTGTATTTTCTGCCTCCCCCTCCCCACTCCCTGCGGAGCCGCTGCCCGGGGGGAGGGTCCCGGCACAGGGGAAAGTTTCTCAGCGCACGGCGGTGGCTCCTGGGAGCCCGAGCTCCCCCCCTCTCCCCAGAAGGGCCCGTGCTGCAGTGCCTCCCGCAGCCGCCCGGCCTGAGCTGCTGCAGCCTCGCCAGGTCCAGCTGAGAGCGAGGTGGAGGTCCCCCTGAGCCCAGGGGTGAGGCCCGGGCCACGCACGCAGCACTTCTCTGCTCCAGCCTGGCCAGAGAGAGCGCCTGCGGCTGGGATGCAGCCTCACAGGTGGAAGCGCGTTGGGGCTGTGATGCCCAGCTCGGGGGCAGGCCTGGGGCCCGAAGCAACTTCCCGCCCCTCCCCGGCTCTGGCTGCTGCTGCGCAGGGGTAGCGCCTGGCTGGGGGCGCACGGGCTGGAGAGCAGCGGGAGCCGGGAAAGTTGGAGCCCCGGGAGCAGGCGGCGGTTTCGCGTGGCTGGGAGGGAGTGGGGAAGAAGGGGAATATGGTGTGCTCAGGGGAGGAGGCGGGGCTGGGGCGGGGATTTGGTGCAGGGGTCCAATGGGGCAGGGAGGGGGCGGAGTTGGGGCGGGCACTTTTGGGAAGGGGTTGGAATGGGGGTGGGGAAGGGGTGGAGTTGGGGCGGGGCCGGGAGCCCCTGTGGAGTGGTTTTTTTTTTTTTTCAATGTTCAAATATGGTAACCCTATGTGACTGCTTTTATGAAAGCTTTTCTTTCAGTACTCTACTAGTATACTCTAAATAGTTCCATGGATTTTATTGTTTACAGTTAAGATGCATATATTAAGTTTACCCATTGTTTATCCATAGTTTGCAAGTCCTCTCTTTGTGTTTGGTTTAGAAACTTCATTAGAACTTAGCTAAATCAAATAATGCTATGGCTCAAGTTAGGGTAAAAAAACCTATTTGTAAAGCATTTGTCATAGTTTCTCATGGAATGATGATAATGGAATATTTATTTTGCTTTCATAAAGGCAGGAATTGCTTATTCTAACATTCATTTTTTTTCAGGTCTTTTTATTTGGCATTTACAATGGGTTACTCATAGTAGTAACCATTATGGTCTGTAATAAATGTTTGCAAGATCAGGTCCAATGTAGGAATTGATCTTCAGATAACCTTTTACCATATTATGTGAAAAAATCTATATTGATGCAATGTTAATGTTGCAAATTTAAATAAATAAGTTGTTTCACAGTCACTTAGATTCAACAAACTAATCACTCCTTAATCTAGTCTGCTTTCATACTGTTACATTTATCTGTATTTCATTACAGAAATGGCATTTACTAATTTTGGCTTATTTGTTGTGAAGGATTGCCCTCTAGATTAAGGGGTGATTAGTTTGTTGAATGTTACGGAATGTTTACACTGCAGTTGGACACCTGCAACTGGCCCATGGTAGCTGACTTGGGCTCACAGAGCTCAGGCGGTGGGGCTGTTTTCTTGCTTTTTTTCCTTACTTCGCAGGGTCCTAGAGCCCGGGCTCTACCCCAAGTCCAAACGTCTACACCACAGTTAAACAGCCCCTTAGCCCAAGCCACGAGCCTGAGTCAGGTGGCATAGGTCAGCCACAGATTTTTAATTGCAGTGTAGATATACCTTAAGTGACTGTGAAAGTAAAACACTGATCACCCTGCCTGAAACCAAATTGGGTCTTGGCAGCTGCAATATTAAGGGCTCAGTCCTGAAAACTCTGAGGATAGGCCTTTATGTTTATGTATATCCCTTCAAAGGATCTGGCCCTAAGTTCCTCTATACTGTTTTGCCAGTATGTCTCAGTAGTGACTGTAAACACTCATTGTTCCGTACTGCTATTGAGTAGACACAGCTGCCTGCAGCTAATAATGCCAGATTATGACGTGTTGGGTTTTTTTAACTTGGACAGATGTGCACTGGGAGCTAGTTTAAGACCATAAATAACATTTGCAAATTATTGACTATGGGTTAGACTGAGATAATGTTCTCGGCTCATAAAAAGGGCACACCGGGGAGGGAAGTGAGCAGTGCAAAGGGTGCAGGCTCATAAATAAGGATCTAGCTCAGGATGTGATGGTCTATTACTTCGCACTTTAAACAGAAATTTTAATACTATTCAGGGGAAAAAAAATCTATAATACAAAAGTTAGCAAACTTGCCTGGAGTTTACCTAAGTGCAATTCAACAGAAAAGTCTCTTTAAACTTATCTTTAAGAAAGTCAAACATTAAAAAAAGAAGATCACAAGCCAAGGTGTTATAAACATTTTTACACCAATCTGGAGAGCTTTAGCATTTTCATTTCCTGAGTATTTTATTTTTGCAACCTTAACATTACAGTTTTACTTAGGTTTTAGCATTTTATATATATATATATATATATATTTTTTTTTTTTTTTAAAAAGGAACTGCCTGAGTATTTTCCCCCACTTTCCCATTAGCCAAAAACACGAGTGAGTGGATTTTTCTCAAGTTAAATGCAAAAACATTCTGAACTCTGACCAAGAATAGAAATTTCAGCTCAAACAAACAAACCCATTTCTGAAAGTTTCATGAACATGAGAAAAATGGGGAATAGTTTATAATGGAATTCTGTCTGCAGCTTTAACTATATAAAATAAGTCTTTTAGATCAGTGTCTCTTGGTGGGGGGAATGTCTGTACTCATTTGTAATTATACACATAAAATACTTCTCTCTCTTATTTTAAGGCCATGGAACATCCTTTAACATAGATTGTAATGTCTGTTCTTGTTTCGCTGGAAACTTGATATGTTCCACTCGTCAGTGTCTTAATGAGCATAACTCAGCAGAGGAACGTCGTATGTTTACAGGTACCGTTTTCCAAAATCCAGGAACTTTACATGTTCATTTGAGTCCTAACAGTAAAGTAAAAGGCTGACTTAGAACTCTTCTTGCAGTTTGTCCAGAAAATATCAAAATTTCAGTGGCAATTCACTGTGGTTGTTTTTTGTTTTTGTTTTTAAACTAAAGCCTGGTCTACCCTAGAAGCTTATATTGATATAGCTACATCTCTCAGGGGTGTGGATTTCACACCCTGACAGATATAGCTGTACTAATGTGACCTCCAGTGTAGATAGTTCTAGGCTGACAGAAGAATTCTTCCATCAACCTAGCTACTGCCTCTCGGGGGAGTGGGCTACCTATGCCAATGGCAGAAACCCTCCCACTGGCATAGGTAGTGTCCACATTGAAGCGCTACAGCGGTGCAACCTCAGCTGTAGTGTTTTAAGTGTAGACATACTCTAAGATTTTTGCACTGAGTTGAGGCCAAAGAAGGTCAAATGACTTGTCCAAGGTTACATATGACTTGTCCCAATACAGCTAGCTCAGTTATTTGCTTCACCTGCTGGTCACACATACTCTAATATTTTGTACATTTTCTGCCAATGAAAATATACAAGCCAAATTACTGATCTGTATATTATTTTTTCAGGTCTACCATGTAACTGTGCTGATCAGTTTGTCCCAGTGTGTGGGCAAAATGGACGCACATATCCAAGTGCATGCATAGCACGATGTGTTGGGCTCCAGGACAATCAGTTTGAATTTGGATCATGTATCTCCAAGGATCCTTGTAACCCTAACCCTTGTACCAAAAATCAGAGGTAAAGATTAAATATGTAAATATATTTGGCATTTTTAATTGATAAATCAGTTTATACTTCCTTCCCTGGCAATGATACTATATATTGTAATTATAGCAATATTTTACAAATCGAGTAAACGTGGGAATTTGTGAGATACCTAATTTCTAATTTTGCAATACTCACAGACTACAATAAGTGTCTGCATTTTGTTCTGTTGATTATTTCTGGAATGTTAACATTTTCTTTAAAATGCATGCTGCAGATTCTACTTTTAGAAATAAAACAGAATTTTTATATAAATGTGATAAGGGGTGGACTGGATGGTTTATGGTATTGGAAATAAGATACGGGATATTTTACCTCCTTGTAACCTTTGTTCAAGATACATCTGATGTCTGTTCAGTCCAATGGCTAAAGAAAGGAACTGAGTCAGGAGTGATCTGTGCCTTTTTTTTAATCTGTAAAATAGAAACAATACACACTGTTGTAAAGCAATTATAACTTCTCTGGTGAAAGGCATTCTATAAGTGCTAAGTGTTGTTGTATTGCTAGTTTGTGAAATCTCTCAATAGTCTCTGTCCAGTCCCTGCTGTTTCATTTTAACAGACAGTCAGATAATCTTTAAAAGAACATAAACAAAAATGTGGCACAATACCACGGATGAGAAAACTAAAGATAAATAATAAATAAAATGCACAGCTCCCAATATTAGTGTCTCTCTATTTTCAGTCTATCAGCAAAATCTATAGAACACAGGGTAATAGGCCTCAGCGACAATTAAGGCACGCTCTACAAAATGATTGGCAGTATTATGAGCAGATAGAGGAGATTTGTAGAACAGCCATTTGGCTTTCCATCAGTACATTCATCACACTACAGGTTGGAGTTTTTACCCTTAGCAGAGACATATCTTGGTAAGAAGGTGCTGCAAACAGTGATTCCCAGATAAATTTCCATATAAAGCACTTTGTATTAAAAAAAGTATTTGTGTTAATTTATCTTAGCATCCTTTCCCTCTCTATTTCTGTTCTTTGCTGCTCTGTATTTCCCTTCAGTGACAGATTGGGGGAGATGTCACTGTCAGAAGAGAAGTTATATTAGGTATTCAATTTTTCAGTTTTTTTTTTTTTTCAATCCTAGGTTGAACATAATTAATGGAATTTGGTCCTTTCTTTTTAATGGTAATTGTATACTATCTCAGGGCAGTGTTGAGCTAGAATTGTGCAACATAGCTGTTTCTGTTCATAAAAATTCAGTTAACTTTTTGCTTTTGTTCGTTGTTTTGGTATTGGTTCAGATGGATTCATACTCTGACTTTTGCTTGAACCTATATTTGCAAAGTGAAACTCAGAAACTGATAGTTCTAGCAAGGTTTGCCCCAAACCCAGGACAGAACACTTGTGGAGAGGAGGATTTGTGTTTTGAATCTCATCTCGGGTTCATATACCTTGACAAAATTTTATGCAGTACTAGGTTTGTAATGAACCCTGAAACTAGATTACCTGAAATATTTTGTTACACAAGTTGTCTACAGCTCTACTTAGCCATACCTCGCTCTAAAGCCTGTGAAAGTATGCCAAAAGTTAATGTTCCCCTGAATATTTTGAGTTAATAAACCTACATAATGTGAAAATGTTATTAATTTATGCAGGTGCATACCAAAGCAGCAGGTTTGCTTAACGAGTTTTGAGAAGTTTGGATGTAGCCAGCATGAATGTGTGCCAAGACAATTCAATTGTGACCAGTTACGGGATCCTGTTTGTGACACAGATAATATGGAATATAATAACTTGTGTACTCTGTACCAAAAAGGAAAAAATGTATCCTACAGGGGTCCATGCCAGGTATGAAATAGTTCTTGCAATATTTACCAGATGTTCAACAGCATTCTTTTGCCATGTCCAACCAGAATTTATTTCTGGTTCACAAAAAATTCTCATTAAAGTAATGCTTTCAAAAACATAGTATCTGAGTTGGGGCACTCAATAAAATAAAATATATATAAAAAACAGGGTGGAAATCAAAGCAATTTAATCATGATTTAAATAAGCAATCAGGAAACCTTGACTTAACTAATCAATTTTAATGGTGTTTTGCATTTGTACTTTTTAGTTATTTTCTTAAAGAAATGGTGATTCTCATTGGTAATGATTAAAATTTATTAATTTGCAACTAAATATAGACTTTACACTAAATGTGGTGCTCTTTTTGCTAACCAGGAAGATACACATCTATACACATATATTTAGCTTAAATTAAATGTATTCAAATTCTTAATTTTTACTTTTTTATTATTTTAGAAAATGGTGAATAATGCATTTCTTATTTACAAGATAATTTTTTAATTTTTTTCAAGTTCTGGCTAGAAATTTAAATCTAATTTAAAATGCACAAAATATTTTAATTTACAAAAAAATAAACCACATTAAATATGCTGGAAAATAAGAAAAGTTAGTTCTAAATGCAAACGTTTTTTTTTTTAACTGATTTATTATTTATTATCTCTAGTTGGTGAATTGAACTGATTGGTTTTGTATCAGAGGGGTAGCCGTGTTAGTCTGAACCTGTAAAAAGCAGCAGAGGGTCCTGTGGCACCTTTAAGACTAACAGAAGTATTGGAGCATAAGTTTTCGTGGATGAATGCCCACTTCATCAGACGCAAGACTGATTTGGTTTTGGTCACCATATCAAGATTTTAGATCTAGTAGATCTCATCCTCACACCTATTTTGATTCATAGATTGGAAGAGCAAAGCAATCTTTCCTGCTTTTTCAACTGCCAACTGGTTTCTTAACTTTGAATGATCCAGTCATTGAACTGAACTATTTTCTCTGCACCTGCCGAAGAGGCTACTGCTGTCAAAAGCTGGTGCTTAAACAATGACTTCCAACAGTTCAGTGATATGCCTTATTTTAAAACTTGGCAGAAAATATTTACTACCTAACATTATTTTTGCATTTAATTTAAATGATATTAATAGATTATAATAAGTTTGGCCTTAACATATGTTGTCAATTTCAAATTTAATTTGAAACAGGTTTATTTTTTTTAATGTATTTAATTTAATTTTTTTAAAGGATTTTTTAAAAATTTAAATTGGATATTTTTGTTTTGTTATTTTAAATCATGGATTTTTATCCACCTTGAAGTAAAATAAAAGTAGGATTGAGTGGGCAAAATTTTGATTGCCAAGCCACGTGTAAAATAAGCACTGTATATTATGGCCAGTTCTTTGTCAATTCAAAGTTTCATAGCTGTACTCACTCCTGGGCTCTGGGGACAAATCAAAAGTTTTAGGTATGCTTATTTATGTATATGTTCTGATCATGTTAGCATCAGGTTTTGCCATATATTTTTCTTATTAAAGGAAAACTACAGTGATTAGTTACAGTATCTTGGATAGCTAACTAAATATGGTGTTTGCTAGATAGAACAGAGCTGTTTGAATGAAATATATTTTCTCTAAGTATATTTTCATACAGACTAACCACAGATCCTTTTAACTGATACATTTTTAAAAAAAGCAATATGTTGTATATATATTTTCGCCTTTGCTATCCTCCTCACTCACTCATCCCAGCTGTCTCTTCATTGCTTTCATGTATTCCATTATTTCATACTACAGTTGTCTTATTCTTATTTATCTGCTTCTTGTGGCTGTCATGACTGGGATATGGATGGTCTGACCTAGTGCTCAGAGCAGGAGTTGGGAGTCAGGCCAGGTCAAATACCAGGAGATCAGAGTTTGAGACAGGCCAGAGGGCAAACTGAGAGTCGACTGTCAGGAGACTGTTAGAGTCAGTTACCAGGAGATCAGAAGCAGGAGACAAACTTGAGAGCAGAGCTACGGATCGATGACCAGGTCAGCGTACCAGGAAGGGTAGCCAGGGGAGCAGGAGGCCAAGGAGGAAGCACAAGAGACACAGTCCAGAGCAAGGTGGATCCCAGTTGCATGGGCAACTTCCTGTTTCTACGCTGTGTATAAATAGGAGCTGTGAACCAATTAGGACCCTCAGCATTCCTCCAAACAGCTCCTCAGATTGGGGTCCTCTGTCTGAGTTCAGCTCCTATTCTGACAACAGTTAGCAGGTCCCTGGGTGGCAGGTTGGAACCTGCTAGCACCAGAGATCCCCGTGTAACAGGGTTCATGACCCACTGTCCCTGACAGTGGCCTTGGAGTTGCTGGTTGGCTAGTTCTGTCCACTCAGTACCATCCTCTGTTTATCTTACTAGGGAGATCTGCACCTGTCTAGTAAATCAGACATTTGTGTGGCTTGCTTTGTCTTGTTATCTATACAGACCAAGAATTCACTGTAGATAAGACACAAACCAGCTTTTATTTTTACTACCTTAGAAGTTGTTTCAGTAGAGTTTTAATAGCTATGTCAAGAAGACACAGTCAGAAAGCAGCAAAGTTCCCTTTTACATTTTCTTAGAACACTATTAAATATACAATGTCTATTTTTCTAACACAGTTCATTATACAATTCTTTACAAGGTGCATAAAGATCAAATGTCCATGATGATGTCAGCTACCTTTGATGCTGCTGGCAGAGGTATTATTGTCAGGGCTGTAGTCCCTAGCAAGGGAAGATGGAGTTGGGCTTGTCTCTCTTTTTTTTTTTTTTTTTTTTTTTTTTTTCCCACTTGAGAGGACTCTGAGGATAGCGTGGGGTGACAGCTTATCTGGGAGTACTCTGGGGGGGACTTTGAACTCAATTCACTTCTCCCCTTGGTCCAACAATTTGAATTTGTTGGCTTTTCGAGTACACTTTTGCTGAGTGTGTTGGTTTGTTTATGTTGGTTTTCTTTTGGGGAGACATTGGGGAGTTATTGTTAATTGGCACTAGTTCAGTTGGAAAAAATGTATTAATTTTTAGGGTTGTTTGTACGTATACCTAGAAGGCATGATAGGGACATAAAAAACAAAACAAAAAACAAACAAAAAGAACAACAAAACCAAGCACCAAACAAATATACATATGTTGGGCTGAAATCTGTAATAACAGTAATAAATTTTACTCCTTTGAAATAACCTCATGTTGATAGTTTTATATCTTTCTAAACCCTTTATTTTATAAAGTAATTTTAAGAACATGAAAAACACATCCAGAATTTGCTACGCTTCCCCCTTTTTTGTTGTTTTAGTGCTTGTTTCCCAATACCTGATTTTTAACAGCACCCTCATTTCCTGTCCCTTAACAGAAGTAAATCTTAGGTGCCTCTTAAACCTACAGTATTTATATTCTTCTGTTGTCTTCTCTTGTAACTTACTCCTTTTGTTTATTATACATTGCATAAAATTGCATGGGCTATTTACTCTAGATTTCCATTACTGACTTTTGACACACTTTGCTAGCATGAGCAGTATATCCCTATCAACTTTAAAACTACTATAAGGTCATCCTGAAGTCTTGTCTCCAATGTAAATAAACCAAGTTTTTTGCACTTTTTTACAAACTCTTTTTCAGCCCTTCTGCAAATCAGTGGAACCAGTATGTGGACATAATGGTGAAACCTACAGTAATGTGTGTGCTGCCTATTCTGACCGTGTGGCTGTGGACTACTATGGACATTGTCAAGCTGTAGGAGTTGTCTCAGACTATAGTTTACAAACAGAATGCACCTCTGTTAAATGTCCTCCTCTTTCTGCAACTGGATGCAAACCAGTTGTTGCACCAGGTATGTTTGTTGCTAATGCTCAATCAAGGTATATGAGTGTGTGAAGGCTACTCATATAAGCAAGTTGGTGTGGACCAAAATGATTTATTTGAAAAATATATTCGCGTGTGTGTGTGTGTGTGTGTGTGTGTGTGTGTGTGTGTATGAGACCATTACAAGACTTATTCTGAGGACTTAATTAGGACTTACGTGGTACATAAGCTTTCTGATAGACCTTTGTGCAAAGAGGATTTCATTAATATTGAGATGTGCCTTCAGAGCTGTCTCCATTTCACTGGACACACATGGTGCAGATGAGTGACTTTTCCAGTGTATAGCCCAGAGTGTGGTTTGAATATGAGCTAGCTGGCTGAGACTGAGCTGACATAAGATATGTTCTGCTTGTGCAGAATCTGCTGCTAGACTTGCTATGCCCATGGTCTGCATTGGTTTTCATTTGGTTGCTGTGAGAAGTTAGCTGGTGTTTTTGACATGTAATGCCCTAAATGGTTTGAGTCCTACTTCTTTGAAGGTTGCCTCTTTCTTAATGTGATCCCTTGGCAGTTGTAATCATCTGAAGAGCTCAAGTTTATAGACCCTGAGTTAAATAGTGGGGGGCTTGTCATAGGGCATTTTCAGTGAAAGGTGTTAGACTCTGCAACCTACTGGTCTTACGTATCCCTAATTTGTTATCGTATCGTATGGTGGTGTCTTCCTAAATCTGTAGGCAACCTGCAGTTATTTCTGGAAGGTGTGTGAACTCCCCATTCATTCCAGTGGAGGGCTGATTTTGAAACCTAAAAGATGACAGTTCAAATGTTAACATTCTTAACTGTTTCGCTGCTGATGTTTGATCTCTTAACAGACTTTCATATCTCACATGGAGAATTTAATAGCAAAATAAATAAAACATGGGCCACTGTACTGATTGTATTACTCAGTTTCATAATTTATGGATTCAGAATCTCCATTTTTATTTATTTATGGGGAAAGCTACCACTGAATTTCTAGTCTGCTGTGGTAAAATTCACAATCCAGACCGATCCAGCTTACTGCAGAATGTGCATGGCTGTAATTAGACACACAAAAAATGCATATCATGAAATATAAAATCTATGTCCTCTTCTGCATTAGAATACAATTTTAGTCAGAATGTACTTTGTATTGAACTAGTGCTTCACTTGTATACATAAATATTTAGCTGTTGAAAATACAGCAGTTTTCCACAATCCGTAATGTGGATACTACACAGCAGTGCCAAACTGTATTTAAAATAGCAACAGCAGAAAACTACATTTTTAGGACAAGAAAGGGAATGTGCTTTATTTCAAAGGCAGCGCAGAGGAATGATAAAATGCCTAGTCACAAGGTAAAAATTTCAGCCACCATGTTAAAACCATTTTAGAGATTTGCTGTTTCTTGTGGGATCTGGAGGCTTCCCACAAAAAATGTCTGACTTGTGTACTAAATTTGAGTGACATCAACCTGCTGTCTGCTGGACTTTTTCATTGAATGTTATTTCTTAAAATCATTCCAATTATTGCATTATCCTTGGGTATTTAAACAACTAGTGTTGGACTCAGTTTGAAGAATGAATCTTCTGTCCCATCCTAGACTTGTCACCCTCTTCTCCAAAAAACAGTACCTGACCCTCAAGGCCCTTTTGAGAGACATACCTTTTAAATTAAATCTCTGTATCCCAATGCCAGCTTCTTCTGCAGTCCACTCTTGTCACTGTTTTGATATTGTGACATGCTCCTGCATTCAGCGGTGTGTTTTCACCAGGTGTCTCTGGGTAGTACTGCAGAGAAAAAGGCTTCATATTAGCAGCTATCAACACTAGAAAATATTGTGGGGAAGGCAAGGAAGTGAGGAAGCTTTCATAGACATGCTGCTTTTACATCTAGTAATTTATGGGAAGATAATTTACAATGCCGAAGAGTTCAGGATCCAAAAACTTTATGCATTTCATTCTCATGCTTCCATTGATCTGGAACATGATCTGTCAGCTCTTAGTATTGCACATGTAGACATATGAATTTGACTTATTTGCTAAGAAGTCAAGTGGACACTGGTGAAAGGGTTCCATGATTACTGTAAACAAGAAGTTTGCAATAAGGGCTTAATATTTCAAGATTCTAAGAGGAAGCTGAAAATTTAGAGATAATCATTAAGGCCAGTGTTTTCCAAAGTAGGTGCCTAAAATTAGACGCTCAGGCTTAGTCTACACTAGAAACTTACATTGGTATAACTATGTCACTCAGGGGTGTGGAAAATCACACTTCAAATACAAGCATAGAGCCAATGCTCATAACTTCAATTCTTCTTCGAGCGATGTCCCTGTGGGTGCTCCACTCCAGGTGTTGGTGCGTCCCTGCGCCTTTGCTCGGAGATTCTTGTAGCAGTACTCGTACCGGCCACGCATGCGTAGAGCCTGCCCCCCCGCTCTGAGTCTAGCTTAATAGTGCGCATGGGGCGCGGCCGGTCTCCTCAGTTCCTTCTCTGCCGGCCCCGGCCTGAGACGGAGCTCAGCAGACTCGTTAGAAAATTCTTTCCTCTTGTTACAGTTACCCTTCTAGTTAGTTAGTTTGTTGTTAGTTTGTTGTTAGTTATAGTTAGTTACCATTTCTATCTCTTTAAAAAAAAAAAAAAAAATTCCTGTCAGCCGCAGCCGCTTCGGACATGCCTGGCTCTACAGGCTTTAAGCGCTGCTCTAACTGTAAGGAGGCCATCCCCCTGTCAGATGGCCACTCACGGTGTATAAAATGTTTGGGGGAGACCCACATTCCCCAAAGATGTGCCCACTGCAGCAAACTTAGCTCCAGGGCACGGAAGGACAGGGAGCTTAGACTGAAACTGCTCCTCCTCCAGAAATCCCTAGGCGCAGCTTTAGACCCAGGTGCTGATTCCGGCTCTGCTGCCCACCACAGCCCCCCCACCTCAAAGAAGCACAAGAAATCTTCAAAAAAAAGGGCACCTTTTGTCAGCTTCAAAGGAAACCCTGCAACACAGGATTTCCCTGGGTAGATTTACCGCTTCCCTGCCTGTGCTCCCCCGCTTGAGCACATTTGACGAGCCGGGCTCCTCCGGCACCGCGCAAAACCCGCCTGAGGCTGCGGCGGCGGCGCGAAGCTCCGGTGCCGAGGCTTCAGGCTTCCAGCTGCCTGCCTCTCTTTTGGCACCGTTCAGCACCGCGGCGGACACGGTGCCGACATCCCACAACCTGCCTGACCCCCTGCAGGCTGAGATTGCTCTCCCGGCACCGGCCACGGCACCGACACCCACTGGGCTAACCGGCAGTGAGCCCAGACTCAAAACATCGGTGCAGAGGAATGTTTCCTCACTGCAGCTTCCTCCTACCCAGCCTTCACCTCACACAGGAGCCTCAGCACTTCAGTTTACTCAGGCAAGAGATCTGTTTGTGTCACCTATCCTGCAGTCACCCCTGCTGAATGCCTGCTTCTCCCCAATGGCTGAGTCAGGATCTGAACAGCCTTCCTCCAGTGAGGAGGAAGCTGGACCACAGGGGGATTTTTCACCGTATCAAGACTCCCATCCCCAGACCCCAGTCAACAGAGGTCATAGAAAAATTACCTCATCCTATTCTCAGGATCCTGCCCCCTGGGGGGTGAACCCCCGGATGGCACCACCTATGCCCTACCCACCACCATGGCAATATTGGGCACCATGGGCATCGTACCCTCGAGAACACACGTGCTACTCCACCTCAACCAGGCGCAACACCGGTCTAGCACCACCACCTGATGAACCTGCCAATGACACAAGACACCAGGCAGCATCGTCACACTTGCAGGGTCAACCAAGTCCTGCTCCTATTCCAGTAGAGCCGGAGGTAATGCCTGAAGAAGCCTTACTTCCCCTTCCTCCAACACCCTCGGATGACTACGCAAAATTCCAAGACCTTTTTAAAAGAGTTGCCAGTGACTTGAGAATTAACTTGGAGGAAGTCCCTGAACAACAGCATGAATTAACGGACATCCTACAGCCCTCTTCTTCCTCTAGGGTTGCATTACCAATCAACGTAGCCCTTTTAGAACCTAAGTCCATCTGGCAGACTCCAGCTACAAGCCTACTTACCTGTAAACAAGCGGACCGCAAGTACTTCATCCCTTCTAAGGGCTCTGAATTCCTTTTTACCCATCCAGCACCAAACTCGTTGGTAGTAGACGCAGCGAACCAAAGGACCAAACAACAGTATTCCCGCTCCACCCCGGCCAACAAGGAAAGTAAACGCTTGGACCTCTTCGGTCGCAAAGTATATGCATCCTCAACGCTACAATTTCATATTGCTAATTATACTGCAGTTCTTGCAAAATATGACCACAGAAACTATAATACATTCATGGACTTTATTGATGACATTCCAGAACAGAAGAAACAACAATTCACAGCTCTGGTTTCCGAGGTACAAATCCTATCACGTACCGCTCTTCAAGCGGCCCTCGATGTAGCCAATACAGCAAGATCGACCGCCACAGCAGTGGTCATGCGCCGAGGTTCATGGCTCTCCTCCTCTTTCTTTCCTCGAGAGGTCCAGAGTACCATTGAAGACTTTCCCTTTGACGGTGACAAACTCTTTGCCTCCACCACGAACGATGTGCTTCATTCAATGAAGGACTCCAGGGTAACCCTCCGGTCCTTAGGTCTCCAGACAACTACGACCAGAAAGCGACAATATAGATATCAACCTTACCAACGTCCACGCTACCCCGCATATACACAACACTTCCATAGATCACAGGAGCAACAACAACAGCAGCAACGCCAGAGACTGAGATTCCAGCGTCATCATCCCAATTCTGCGGGGGCACCTCAACCCCCTCCAATTAATAAGCAAATTTGAAGCTTTGGTCGAAGGTTTAGAAAACAGCGTTCCCACTTCAGCCAGTACACCTATTTTTGGACACCACCTATGACCATTCTCCCATCAATGGCAGAACATTACCACCGACAAGTGGGTTACAGAGGCCGTTACAATTGGCTACTCCATCCCCTTCCTCTCCTTGCCTCCCACCCACCCACCCTCCCCGTCCCTCTTCAGGGACCCTTCTCACGAGCAACTACTCCTGCAAGAAGTGCAATATCTCCTCCAACTGGGAGTAATAGAAATTGTGCCCGAACGACACAAAGGGAAGGGTTTCTACTCCCATTATTTCTTAACAGAAAAGAAAACTGGGGGATGGCGACCAATCCTCGACCTCAGACGGCTCAACAAATTTGTCAAAAAGCAAAAGTTCAAGATGGTTACTCTCACTACCATAATCCCAGCGCTGGAGCAGGGCAACTGGTTTTCAGCCCTCGACCTACAGGACGCCTATTTTCATGTGACTATACACCCGGCCCACAGACGTTTCCTACGTTTTACCCTTGGCTCAACACATTTTCAATACAGGGTTCTCCCCTTTGGACTGTCCATGACCCCCCGTGTTTTTTCCAAGATCCTAGCCGTAGTCACTGCCTACCTCAGGAAACAAGGGGTCGTAATATTTCCTTACCTCAATGATTGCCTCCTCAAAGCCTCAACGTTCGACGAAGCTCTCCAATTCACGCAACTTACTGTCAATTGTTTCCTATCTCTAGGCCTGCAAATAAACAAAAACAAAGCCACATTATGCCCCACCCAACATCTGGAGTTCATAGGCGCATACCTCGACTCCCGGACGGGATTGGCATCTCTCCCACCCGACTGCTTCAACTCCATAAGCCTACTGGCCACAAAACTTCGCAACAGTCCCCAGGTCACTGCCCGAGACTGTCTACAATTACTAGGTCACGTGGCCTCGTGCACCTTTGTAGTCCAAAACGCACGACTCTACATGAGGTGCTTCCAACCGTGGTTGGCCACGGTTTACAGACTGAATGTGCACTCTCTAAAGAAGACTCTCTCCATACCCTTCCGAGTCAAAGATTCTCTGCTGTGGTGGACAGTTCACTCCAACCTCTGCTCTCCAGTCCCCGTTCTTCAGGAGGCTCCATCCCCCATACTGACTACTGATGCATCTCTGACAGGATGGGGTGCACACATGTCTCACCACACAGTCCAGGGGCTATGGTCTTCAACCGAAACCTCTCTGCACATAAATGTCCTAGAACTTGGAGCCATACGCAATGTGTGCCGTCACTTCCTCCCACTAATCAGGAATCACCATGTACGCATAATGACAGACAACATTGCATGCATGTTCTATGTAAACAGGCAGGGAGGGGCTTGCTCCCACTCGCTTTGCAGAGAGGCTATGAAGCTCTGGAATTGGTGTCTTTCGAACAACATCTGGATATCAGCTGCCTATCTTCCCAGAGTGATGAACACCACAGCGGACGAACTAAGCAGACGCTTTCCCTGGGATCACAAATGGGAGATAGACGAGAAAACCATTTACAACGTATTCCGCATTTGGGGTCATCCAACCATAGACCTTTTTGCAACTGCAAAAAACACGAAATGCCCCGACTTTTGCTCCAGAGCGGGACTGGGCAAACGTTCCGTGGGAGAGGCATTCATGATTCCATGGAACCGAAACTTACTCTATGCGTTTCCGCCGATACCGGTTCTCAACAGGGTCCTGATAAAAAATACGAACAGACCGTGCCAAGGTGATCCTGATTGCCCCATCATGGCCCAGACAACCGTGGTTTCCGTTCCTCAACAGAATGTCGATTCAACCACCAATTTCGTTGCCTCTCATCCCGAACCTCCTATCACAGCAACACGGCTGATTTCTCCACCCCAACCTGTCCATGCTTCACCTCAAAGCCTGGTTCCTACATGGTTCTCCCAAAACGAACTAGATTGCTCTGAACAAGTTCAAAGAGTGCTCCTACATAGCAGAACACAATCTACTCGCACCACCTATCTACGAAAGTGGAAACAATTCACACATTGGTGTTCAGCTAAACAACTTGTCCCACGTCGGTACCTCTCCCGATCATACTTGACTACCTATTGGACCTCAAGCAATCTGGCCTTTATTTCAGCTCCATCAGAGTCCATTTAGCTGCTATTACAACCTTTCATGACAGAACTGATGATACCTCTGTCTTTGCTCATCCAATCACCAAGCGTTTCCTCAAGGGACTCCAAGCCCTATACCCAGACATTAAACCACCTACCCCTCTGTGGGACCTTCATCTAGTACTAACCTGCTAATTCAACAACCATTTGAGCCCCTAGCCACTTGCTCCCTTTTACACCTTTCGATGAAAACAGCATTTTTAGTGGCAATTACCTCCGCCAGACGAGCAGGAGAAATAGCAGCTCTTATGGCAGACCCACCATATATGCTATTTTTCAAGGACAAGGTTACCCTTAGATTACACCCCAAATTTCTTCCAAAGGTGCATTCCTCATTCCACATTAATGAGCCGATACACCTACCAACCTTTTTTCCGAAACCACATGCAAACTCGTTCAAAGCCACGATGCATACATTAGATGTACGTAGGGCCTTGTCCTTCTATTTGGATAGAACCAAACCTTTTAGAAATTCTTCTAGACTCTTTGTCTCCATCATGGAGCATTCCAAAGGGACTCCTATTTCTACCCAGCGACTTTTTCAAACTGGATTTCTCAGTGCATCCGATTGTGCTATCAGATGAAGAAGGTTACACCTCCAGACGGCATCAGAACTCACTCCACTAGATCTCTGGCTGCCTTTGTAGCATTCTTACGCAAAGTTCCCCTGGCTGACCTCTGTAAAGCAGTCACTTGGTCCTCTGAACTCACATTTGTTAAACACTATGCCCTTACTCAGGGCCCTCTCTCTGATACACGATTGGGCAGAGCTGTACTATCTACAGCGTTCCTATCAGAGCCGAAGTCCCTACCTCCTTGAGTCACACTGCTTTTAAGTCACCTGGAGTGGAGCACCCACAGGGACCTCTCTCTCTCTCTCTCTCTGAAGAGGAAGAGGAAGAAAAGTTACTCACCCTGTGCAGTAACTGACGTTCTTCAAAATGAGTGTCCCTGTGGGTGCTCCACAACCCACCCTCCTCCCCTCTACTTCGGAGTTGGGGTAGCCTCCATTGTAGAGAAGGAACTGAGGAGACCGGCCGCGCATGCGCACTATTAAGTTAGTCTCAGAGCGGGGGGGGGGGGGCAGGCTTTACGCATGCGTGGCCGGTACGAGTACTGCTACAAAAATTTCTGAGCAAAGGCGCAGGGACGCACCAACACCTGAAGTGGAGCACCCAAAGGGACACTCATCTCGAAGAACGTCATTTACTGCACAGGGTGAGTAACCTCCTCATATAAAAACGATACATACATACAAATAGGAGGAATATATTCAGTAGATCATAACCTTTGCAAAGATATGTCACATGGCATATCTAGCATAACGCATATTCCAGTTATGTGTTATTTACACTTATAAGCATATTTCCATAGACATATAGAATGCAATGTCAAATACATAATATGATTCTTACTATCCCTTCAGGCAGGTTTGTAGTCAAGCAAATTAAAATTTTTGTGTCTCGTGTGTGTGTGTGTGTGTGTGTGTGTGTGTTGTACATATAAAATTTAACAGTGAAAGTAAAGTATGGCTACATAATAGATATCAACATTAATTTTATTGCATGGAGAGCTTCAGCAGAAGGAACCATCTGAAAGATATGAGTATTCTCCTTTAACTGCCAAACAACTTCCTAGAGATTTTGGTGTGTGAGATACATATTTGTCCCCATTTGTTGCCAGAGAGTCTTGGAAATAACTCTTATGTCCAAGAATAATCTTTGTTTCCATTTTCATTAATAAGAAAGTATTGCTAAATATTTTCCTTATGGAAATTTGTGTGGAACTGCCATAAGTTGTACCCTAGAAATCTGAGCTTTAGCAAACAGTCCCCTCTAAGAGTTATTTAGGAAAGCTCACATACTCAGCTATTTTTCTCTAGCAAGATTTGTGATTTAAAAGCAAGCCTACCAACTGTTAAGTCACACTAGGTCGCGATCAGCCTTTTCACAAAAGTACAGGAGCTAACAGATCATACATGTTTTCATGCTACAGAAACCAAATAATTTAAATATGCAGAAGTAAAACGTTCTCAAAGTGTATGGATTGTAAGGAAGGATGGTTCAGTGGTTAGAGTGCTAGTCTGAGATTCTAGAGACCCAGATTCAGATCTCCACTCTGCTGGACTTCTTATGTGACATTGGGCAAGTCACTTAGGGCCAAGTTTTTAAAGCTACTTAGGTGTAGGTGCTTTAATACCTTTAAAAATCTTGCCTTAGTCTCTTGGCATGTCTGTGCTTTTGAGCTGGGGGTGATTCCCATCTCCAGGAGACATGTGCACTAGCTTTTGTTGAACGTGCCAGCTACAAATAGACAGTAGCCACAACCGTGCAAGAGGTAGGAGGGGCTAGCCACCCTGATTACAGGCCCATTGGAGATGCTAGGTGCATACTCAGGGTGGCTGCTTGCGCTGCCGTGGCAACATTTTCTTTTTGGTGTGCTAGCTCGATGAGAGCATGCACGAGAGTATGTCTCTTTGAGTTGAGAATCACACCCCCAACTCAAACTGTAGACATACCCTTTCGGTGCCTCAGTTCCCTGTCTGTAAGCTGGGGATAATAGGATAAGTACGATCTCACAGGGGTTTTATGAGGATAAATGCATGTAAGATTGTGTGAAGTGCTCAGGTGTTCATGTAGTTGAGACTATTTAAATACCTAAGATAAATATATTGTGATTTTTTTTTCCTGAGTGGGACAGAACCAGAAGTGGGGAAGAGGCTTTGACTTTTATCTCAAGACTGTCTTTAGTCACCCTTCTGGCTCTTGAATTCTTCTTTGGAGTGTTCAGTGGTAATGGGGCAATTGGGTGGGGCTGCAGAGGTGGTGCGGAGGACTGGATGAAGAAAGCTAGTTCATGGAATGAAGTAACAGCAGCTCTGGAAGACAGACACCTGAAGAGAGAGGGGAGAGTAGTAGAGCCAGAAGTAGGTGGTAAACCAGGAGCCCCAGGGGAGAGATGGCTAACAAGGAAAACAAGTATAGGTGAATATAGATAAATAATGTGAAATCTTAGAAGAAATCTGCCTGACAAGCCAAGAACCTAAATCCAAACATGTCATAACTGTGTAAACAAGTTAAAACTGTGCATTTACACTGCAGTCTTTTGATTACACTAATGCTTTATGCAATCAAGCTCTTTCCACCTGTATCAATAACAGTTACAATAATCTGGTATCTTTCTTGCTGCTCTAGTTCCCCCTCGCCTCCATCCCAGTAGTTATTACAGACTTTGGGGTATGCCCTTTCCCGAGCTGTGCACATGTAGTGTATCTTGCCTTGTGACTTAGCATGTACTTGCATATTTTTGTAGCTTCATGGCAATGTTATACCATATTGAAGCGATTAGAAGTTGATCCTATGACTCCACATTGAAATAGCATTTGATGCATGTGGGATTGGATGGTTTTTGAATTGCAGCTGTTAAACATAAAAATTGCACAGAAATTTCATAACCCAACCACTGACTGGAAAGGTCTGTTTTCATAAAGGAAACTTTGGGTTTGGGAGTTTTGTTACTGTGTATATCATTTACCATTTAATTTTGACCTTCACTTGCTTTGAAGGATCTGATTAAAACACTGAAGTGCAACCTGCTTTTGTTTGTGTCATGTAGGAGCCTGCTGCCCACTGTGTGCTGGAATGCTGAGAGTCTTATACGATAAAGACAAGCTGGACACTTTTGCTAAGGTAAAGAACTGTAGCCATTTCCCATGTAAAATGGCTGAAAATTTTGAAGGGCAGTTTGTGACAGCCGGTTGTTTTAAAAAATTGGAGTATTAACCACCAAAAAAAGTAATAAACCAGAAAGTTCAAAATACTCTGTAACGGTTCCTTTTTCATAATTAGGAAGCATTTGGTTTGCTTTTCATCATCTTAATAATTTTACAGTATGTTTTAGTCATTGGTATTAAGGTGTAAGAACTGAATTGTAATAGAGAAGGTCCAAACAAATACCATCATGTGCTCCATACAATTTTACAGTAGTTTTGTGATATAAGATTGCAGCAGCTTAAATCATTTAAATTGGAGAAGAAAAATGCCTATAAGAACATCCTGTCTGTTCTGTACCAGTGATGGGATTGTTCCTTTATAGCTTTCAGAATTTGATGTAGTATTACTTAATATTTTCCTACTACTGCCCTGGGAAGTAGTAGGAAAATATATTCTGTTAATGTATCTCTCTCTAAGTACCTTTACTCTAATATTTTCCTCTGCTTAATTTAATCTCTTTCCTCCTGATCCACCTCCTGAAAAAAATTCTCTAACTTTGATTGTTTACACGCTTCTGATACTTTAAAACTATGATAATTATCTAAGTCATTGTTTAGCCAAACTATTCCTAGTTAACTTTTTTTAACTTCCACATAAGTAAGACTTCCTTCCTCTCCCTGTGTTCCTTTCTCTAAACCTCCAGTTTGGTGGTAATTTTTTTCTGCTGTTGAGTGTCCAGAACTCAACACAGCATTTGAGATGCTGCCTCCCTAATGCAGTGTATAGAGGAGCTATGTTACCTACTGGCCCATGGTGTGATGCCAAAAATAACATTTGGTACCACCTCACATTGCTATATCTTGTGATAATGAGGTCTGGTATGAAAAAAGGGAACATTTTTTCCCTATCAACACGGTGCTTCTCATTTTCAAAAAAGACAACCAACCGATGAAACAGAGTAACTCCCCAACAACAACTGAAACATGATATCAATATTTAGACAATTATGTGGAAACTATGCTAATTATTTACAAGCATGCAATTTCTTCCTGTGATGAGTGTTCATATCCAGGATACAGTTTCTCAATACTTTTCCAGAGTGTCTGCAGTATGCAAAGAACCTCTTCTAAACAGTTTGCTTCTATATGTTGTACTCTCTGAGTTAAAGAAGAATAATTACAAACTGGCTTAATGAAACTCTCAAATAATGTAAATCCCAAATTTGACCCTGTAATGGTCCTCACTTGAGGTCTGGTTGGGAAGTGGCACCGCGTGGCACCGGGTTCGTCCAGTGCAGAGGCAACCCGAGGAGCAAAAGACCCAGTGTGGTCTAGCTCTAAGACAGGCAGCCAAGGCAAAACTAAGCCTGTTCCCTCAGAGCCTAGAGAGCTGAAGCCCTCGGCACCGAGCAGTGCTATGGCGCCACCTGTTGTTCCTATGTATTACAGCAAGCCCACAGCACCAGCAGCACAGATGCTGACTAACCTCTGTGCCTCCTATGCCTGCACCTAAGTTCCCGGTGCTGCAGCATTTCATTAGCCAGGCAGACCTTTTTGTTGCCTCCACCCTGGGCACACCTCTCTTAGGCACAGACGGCAGACCAGCTCAGCCCCTCCTCTCTCAAGCGATAAGGAGGATGAAGTGGCTGTAGGGATGGGCACCCCATGCCATTCATCGCCCAAACCTGGAACCTCAGGGCTACAATCTACAGTGTGGCAACCCCCAGGGCCTCAATGGATGCCCCCCCAATGGCCCTCCCACCAAACTGAGGCCCATGGGCACTGTACAGGGCTCACAATATTCAGCCTTCTAACCAATCCAGGTCCAGAACACCAAGATCAGCTAGATCTACTTCACTGGTTGCCCCAGCTTCCCCTGAAGTTGCTGGGGAGGAACAAGAGGGCAATGAGGATTTAATAGAGGGTGACATCCTACCTCCTACCCATATTTCTTCATCGTCCCCGGAGGATACAATCATGCCTCCCCCCACATCGGGGGACGACTTTAAATCTTTCCAAGATCTATTCAAGCATGTGGCTGATTCCCTAGGCATCTGCTTAGTAGAGCTGCTAGAGTCACAGCATGAGCTCACTGACATTCTCCATGCCTCTTCTACAGCCAAGATTGCATTGCCTATTAATTCTGCCATTATGGACCCAGCAAAAACGGTCTGGCAGACACCGGCCACGGCCCCACCTTCTTGTAAACGTTCAGACAAGAAGTATTACGTGCCAGCAAAAGGGGCTGAGTTCCTCTTCACTTACCCTAGTCCAAACTCACTGGTTGTGGAAGCCATTAATTAAAGGGGAAAACCACACCTGGCTCGTACCACCTCTTACGAAAGAAGACTGGAAATGCCTTGACCTGTTTTTGGTAGAAAGGCCTATTCCTCAGCGACTCTTCAGTTACGCATCACTACCTACTCCACGCTATTAGCCAAATACACTCTCAACATTTTTGCACAGATGTCTGCGTTTATTGAGCATCTCCCAACAGACAAAAAAGAACAATACAAAACGAGCATCTCAGAAGGTTCCCTGATTGCCAGGACGGCCTTGCAGACATCATTGGATTCTGCAGACACGGCGGCTCGCTCCATCACCATGTCAGTAGTCATGCGGAGGGCCTCTTGGCTCCACCTTTCCGGTTTCCCCAAGGAAATCCAGGCCACGATCGAGGACTTACCTTTTGAGGGACAGAAACTCTTTGCAGACATCACGGATGCAGCCTTGCATACGCTCAAGGACTCCTGTGCCATGCTGAAACCTTGGGAATTCATGTACCTGATAAAAAGAAACAGGGCGCATTTTACACCCAGCGCTTCCGTACTGCTCTGTATACCCAGCCACAGAGACAGTACTACCAACGTCGCAAACAACGTCAGCCAAGACGATGATAGACACCGGGGCAATCCACCATGTCCCAACCATCTACTTCTAGACAGGCATTTTGAAGTATTGGTCGAGGGCATGAGAGTCCCTCAAATTCCATTGCCACAAGCATCTCCTGATTCCAGTCCATTTGGAGACCGCCTAATACCTTTCTATCCGGTCTGAGCAATCATGGGTTCTGGAAATTATACACAAGGGCTACTCCATCCCCTTCACCTCTATTTCACCAACCCACCGCCCTTCCCCATCCCTCTTCAGGGAACCTTCTCACGAGCACTTACTACAGCAGAAAATAAATCACCTCCTGCAACTCGGTGCCATAGAACCCGTACCTCCCAAACACAGGAGGACCAGGTTTTATTCACGCTATTTCCTCACCCAAAAGAAAATGGGCAGATGGAGGCCCATATTGGACTTGCGCAAGCTAAACAAGTTTATCAGAACTCAGCATTTCAAGATGGTTACCACTGCAACCGTAATCCCAGCATTGGAGAAGGGAGATTGGCTCTCAACCCTCAACCTCCAGGATGCTTATTTCCATCTTACCATACATCCTTGGACTTTCCACGGCCCTGCGAGTTTTCTCCAAAGTCCTTGCTGTGGTTGCAGCCCATCTTCACAGACAGGGGGTAATTATATTCCCCGACCTGGACGATTGAAAGCTTCTACATACCAACAGGTGGTGGACGCTTTGTCACTCACTGCAACTCTGTTCAGAAGACTAGGCCTACAAATCAATGGCCTAAAATCCACCCTAATTCTGACCCAACAGTTGGAATTCATAGGTGCCCACCTGGACTGCACCATGGCATTGGCGAGTCTACCTCCAACAACGCTTCCTGACATTAACAAACCTCATAGCAACCATACAAAACAGCCTGCAGACATCCGCCAGGTTATACCTCTAACTTCTAGGACACATGTCAGCAACCACGTTTGTCTTTAAACATGCACGACGTCATATGAGGTACCTTCAGGCATGGCTCCGTACAGTATACATTCATCACAGACATTCCATTCAAAAGCGACTGACCATGCCCACCACGGTAAATAATTTGTTATCCTGGTGGACAAACCATTCCAACATCTGCAGGGGTGTCCCTTTCCAACAACACACCCCATTAGTAACGATAATCATGGATGCGTCTCTCCTGGGCTCCTGTTGTAGTTAGTGATAGTAATTAGTTAGTAAACTTTTAGATTGCCTGTTGGTTTTAAAAAAAAAAAAAGAGAGAGAGAACCTTTTACTAGTTTATTCATAGATAAACTTGGAGCTGTCATTGCCCCATACCAGGACTTATGCTGTTGTTACAGTGGCAGCTATCTTTCTGGGGTTTAAGACATGCCCCTCCTCAGATGCTTCAGTGCTACTCAGTGATGAGCACTCTGTCTTTTTCCTTTGTGTGAAAGGCATATCCCTGACCATGGCTTTATCTGCCATTCTTTTTCCAAGCAGGCTCAGAAGGCTAGGGATAAATGCCTAAAGTCATTTCTTTTGGAGCACGCTATGAAAACCATCTCTGACACAGATAAGGACATAGCTAAAGCTCAGTCCTCCCTCCAGTCCTTTTTGGTTAGTGCCCCAGCAAGCCATAATTCCCTCCTATGCTCCAGGGCTGAGATGCCTAATAAACCTCACTTGTTGATCTCGATCCACACATTGACTTTTTCAAAAAGGGGTAGGAAGGAGCTTTTACTTCAGAGATGAGACATAAATCTCCCTCTCCTGGACCCTCAGAGCCGAGACACAAGAGTGCTAGACTCATCCCAAGCTCTGCAGCTGAAGGGCAGTCTTATTTTGCCTCAATATTGGTTATGATGAGTGCCTATGGTACCAGCTAAATTTGCTGCCTACTTTCCTTTGGCGTTGATCTTCTTGGTACCCAGCAGCTTGATGCAGTACAGACCCATTTACGCACGAATCCGCTTAAAGCGTGGTTGCACCATGCCTCCCAGTGCTACCTATTTAACACGCGAGACTCGTTAACACGCGGTACAGGAACTTGCTATGTAGATTTGCTCACTAACTCACTGACATAGAAATCGACAGGAAGTGTGGAGCAGAAACGTGTTGTACGACTTTACCGATATTAGTAAAGACGTATCACGCATGCTTAGTCATTGTCACGCTAGAGAGATATATAATACAGTATATAGTAGTTATATCGTAATATATATACTACATTAGAAAATTTTAACCATAGGCCTAATATAATGGCAGAGGGCAAGCGTCAGCATTTCTACACTGTATAAGAAAAGCTAGCTGCAATAGATCAAGTAAATAGTGGAGAAACCCAGGCCAAAGTTTCAAAAGATATTGGGATTGCCAAATCTACTCTCCGAGGATGGCTAAAAAACTATTCTAAACTGAATGACTTTGTACAAAATATCAATTCTGCCGCGGGGCTTAAGCGAAAATATGTGTGCTTTTTCAGAAAAACCCACAATAGACAAAGCCATGCGCACGTGGTTTGCTCAGGAAAGGCTGAAAGGAAAGCCGCTAAGTGGGCCAATTCTTCAAGCCCAGGCGACAAAATTTGGAAATTTAACGAGGGATGAATCATTCCAAGACAGCAAGGGGTTTATAAGTCGTTTTAAAAAGCGTCATGGCATAGCGCAGGTATCTATTTTCTAGAGAAAGCCGATCAGCCGATGAATCGACCGCGAATGCATTTCCCGCCGAGTTAAAATCTATTTTACAAAATGAAGACTACCACAGAGAACAACTTTATAATTGTGATGAAACAGCTTTATTTGCAAAACTGCTACCTGATAAGACTTTAGCCTTTAATTATGAGACACAGTAAACAGCTGGATTTAAAAAGATAAAAGATCATGTGACTCTTTTTTTGTAGTAATAAGACAGGCAGCCATAAGCTTGCCCCTCTTCTCGTTGGCCGCTTTCATAACCCTCGCTGCTTTAATCACCTCAGTAGAGCTAAACTGCCAGTAATATACGCTAAGAGCAAAAATGCTTGGATGACGAGACACATTTTCGACGACTGGTTCCACAACAGCTTTGTTCCAGCTGTTCGTAAGCATCTGCGGTCGAAGAAACTTGAAGCCAAAGCACTTTTGCTACTTGACAATTGTCCAGCCCATCCTCCAGCCGAATCACTGGTATCAAGCCATGGCAAAATTCGAGTGCTATACCTACCATTCAATACATCATCAGAAATTCAACCTTTAGACCAGGGCATTATTCAGAATTTTAAAAACAATTATCAACGGGAGCTGATTTTGGCGATTGTGGCATGCATGTTTTTGGGCATTTCCGAATTCCTGAAACCGTTAAACATGAAGGAAATTATTTATTTAGTTAAAAAAGCTTGGGACAGAGTAAAACAAAAGTCCATTGAAAACTGCTGGATGAAGGCTCTCGGTGATGCCTTTTCTGTCAAAGACGGCTCAGACTTGGAAATTCCAGCAGTGGCACTGATTCAGAGCCAGACTTTGAAGGATTTTCAGAAGAAGACATCCTACAAACACGCACGCAGATAAAAGAGGATAAAGGTAAACTTCTCTTTCAAATGATAAAAGATTTTAGTTTGGATACATCGCCGGAAATCATTACCAAGTGGCTGGAGATGGATGAAGATTGCCCTACTTCAGAATTTCTGTCCGAGGAAGAAATATTAATGAGCTGCGAGGCTACGTCAGACCGCGAAAGTAGTGGCGAGGATTCTAATAATGCAGGCCTAAATGACAATGACGACGACGAGGATGTCGTTGAAAAGGTCAAAATTTCGCCCACAGAAGCCCTTAGTGCTGTAGAAACTGTTGTAAGATTTATGGAGGACCAAATGCGGAAAATATCGAAATCATTCATCTGCGGCAAATGACAGACTTCATAAGAAAGAAAGAAAGAGAGAAAAATGTGAGCCAAAAAGAGCAGAAAATAACGGTGTTTTTTTCTAAGTGAATCATAGACACTTTTTTCAGCATGGCCCTCTTAACCCACGGTCCGTTAACACATGGTCTTGATGGCTTGACTCCCGACATCCGTGCGTAAACAGGTCTGTACTGTATCTGCAGCTCCCACATGTTAGTGGCCAGCATCTTTGTACGTACATTCCCTTTTTGGAGCTTAAGGTCTATAAGCACAGAGGCCTGGTCTACATTGAAAAATTAGGTTGGTTTAACTATGTCGACCGGGGGTGTGAAAAATCCATACCCCTGAGCAGTGTTGTTAAGCCAACCTAAGTCCCTGTGTAGATAGTACTAGGTCGATGGAAGAATTCTTCCATCGACCTAGCTACTGCCTCTCCAGGATGTGGGTTACCTGCACTGATGGGAGAATCCCTCCCATCGTCGTAGTTAGTGTCTACACTGAAGCGCTACAGCAGTGCCGCTGTAGCGATACAGCTGCACTGTAGACAAGCTCAGAATAGTCTGTGAACCCAGTCAGCAGTGCTAACTAGGCCTCCAGTCACCAGAACCACAGTACCTATACAGCTGTTGAGACATCGGCATCATCTATGTCTCTAATCCAGGTGCAAGGGATGCAAGAGCATCTTAGCATACCAGAAAGACTAGCCCCACCTATTAGAGCAGGCGTATTACTTTTCATCTTCTCACCTTGGTCATAATAAAGGCTCAACTCTTCTCCTTCTCCCCTTCCTCTGCATGGGTGCCGTATGGAGTCAGGGAGGGACTCCAGTGATTTCTCTTGAAGCAGTAAAAAGCTTGGGTCTCTCCGGGACAGGCTCTTTGGTACCCTCCTCTGTGTCAGAACCTAGGTGAAAGAAGGAGCATCGCTCCTCAGGGAAAAGGAACTGCTAGAAATTCCCAGTAAAATGAAGTCCAAGTCACCTCACTGCTCCTGATCTAAAGAAGATTTCTTGGCTCAAGTCAGGCATTACTGGAGCTCTGAGGGAGTGTGGTGTCAGAACTCTAGCACTATCTCAGGAATACCAGAGTATCAGGGACTACCTTGGCACCAAGCACTTTGGTACTGACCCCTGTGGTCCCAATCTCTTCAGTACTACTTGCTTTGATGCTGAGTGCATCAGCACTGTCTGCACTGAAGTTTATAGCACCGTCATTCTCCATTCTGAAGTAATATGTGGTCCTGAGGGATCTTCATGTCATTGATGAGCTAGACTCTCCACTGCTTTCTACAGGACTAAATATCCCAACCACAGTGCTGATGGCCCTCTACTTTGGCAGTACTGGCTGCTAGTTACATCTCAGCTAATGGTGCAGCCTAGCAACCCCAGCTTCAGAAGCCCACCACATTAGATTTAGAGTGCTCTTTCTCCTCGTCAGATTCCCAAAACAGCAGGAAATATTCACCGGGGCCCTCCAACTATTTGATCCTTTGTTAGTATGAAAGAGAGGGCTTTATTTATATATATTTATATATATAAATATATATAAATAAACATAAAATTTATATTTTATGGAAATTTATTTTATGGAAAATATATTCCATATATATGGAATAGAACAGTAGGCATATAATCTGGTACCTTTTTCTATGGCCCTATTGGAACCCCTGGGGTCTTCACCATACAAGGCACCACACTTCATCAGCACTTTCCAGGGTTAGAGCCTCCTCTCCTGCACCTTCCCAGGGAACTTGGAGTATTAGCTTGAAGTTAATGAATCTGGCATCTGCTCCCCCTTGCCCCCAAGGAGTTATCTGAGGAGAAGTATCCTCAGACAGAATAGCGGACAAAGCCAGTTACTATATTCTTTTCTTCCCCGGATGAGGCAGTGGTCACATCTACATTACCTCACAGATGACAACAAGAGCTTCCAAGACCTGCTGAGGCACACAGAAAATCTATTAAGATACCAATGGAAGTGGTACAAGAGAGCTCCTGTAAGCTCTTGAATATTCTTCATGTCTCTGTGCCATTTGTCTAGCACTGCCCATCAACGAAGTCCTATTACAGTCAGCAAAGCATAGCTGGCAAACACCAGCATCAGGAACTACAACCTCCAAAAAAGGGAGATAGGAGGTACCAGGTGCCATCCCGACAGTTTAAATATACACTCACCTAGTACCTGGCTTGCTACTGATGTGGCAGCTAGTTAAAGGAGCTAGCAACAACATCCTCCAGAGATAAAGAAGCAGCTTGATATATTTGGACATAAGAGTTATTCATCTGCTAGCCTGCAATTCCAGGTTGCTAATTATCAGGCATTACTTTATGAATTGCCACAGATTCTCAGACTTTATTGACAAACTCCCACAGAAATGCAGGGCAAGGAGTTAAAATTTCTGAGAGAAAGCTAATGTTGGTAGGGACTTGCTCTGTAAACAGTCTGCTGGATTTCTACCCTTGCTCCCCCTGATTTGGGAATCGCTTTCATTTTTTCAAAGTGCCATAGAACCTCATAATACCAAACTGGGTTTTAGGCACTGTCAGATACTTTCTACTGTTCCATACTACCTCTGTCCTCCACCCCGCATCCCATCTCGGGGACCTCACTCATGAGAGACTTGTATCAGGAGACAGTCACTTCTGTCTCTTGGTGCAATAGAAGAAGTTACTCTACAGTTCTGGGGGAAGGGCTTTTATTCTAATTCTTTCCAAATGAAGAAAAAGGAAGGATGGCACCTGATTCTGGACTTGAGGGGGCTCAACACCTTTATCTGCTGCTTCAAATTCAGAGGCATCCCTAGCCTCCATAATTCCATCACTAGATCCACAAGACTGGCTTGTGGCTCTCGACCTACAAGATGTTTACATGTACATTCTTCTTCGAGTGGCTGTGCATATTCCCACTTACGGGTAATGCACTGACTGGTCTCGGCTAACAATAGAACCTTCTCCAAGCAGTGCATGTTAAAGTGCACATGCACCCCCTTCTTACTCCTTCACTCAGCATCACTGAATGTTCTGAAAGCGAGTCTATATAAGGGATTCCTTGCCCTCTGCTGCCTCAGTTCTCTTCAACTGCTTGTGCCAGACAGAAATGAACTGTTTCAGTCTGTCGGATCTGGGTGTTTCTCTTTTATTTAGTACCTTTTAGATAGTTGTTGTGTTTTAGTTTTAGCATTGGTTGAGTTTAAGGTACAGTAACTCCTCACTTAAAGTCGTCCTGGTTAACGTTATGTTGCTGATCAATTAGGGAACATGCTCATTTAAAGTTGTGCAATGCTCCATTCTTACGTTGTTTGGCTGCCTGCTTTTTCCACAGCTGGCAGCCGCCCAACACCCCCCTCTCCCCACAGCACCTCCCGCCCGCTGGCAGACCCCGCAGATCAGCACCTCCCCCCCGTCTCCTGTCCGCGGCAATCAGCTGGCTTGCAGCGTTTGGGGGGGGGGAGCGAGGACTCGGCACGCAGGCTCCTCCTCCCTCCCCTGCCTCCTGCCCGCAGCAATCAGCTGGCTTGCGGTGTTTAGGAGGCAGGAGGGAGGGGGGAGGAGCGAGGACTCAGCGCGCCTCCCCTGCCTCCTGCCCGTGGCAATCAGCTGGCTTGCAGCGTTCAGAAGAGAGGGGAAGGAGGAGCGAGGACACAGCATGTGAAGTAAAGGGGGAAGAGGTGGGGGGGGGGAGAGGTGGGTCAAGGGTGGGGGCTTGGGGGAAGGGGTGGAGTGGATGGGCCGAGGGTTGAGCCCCCTGCCCCTGGCAAAGTCAGTGCCTGTGCTTGCAAAAATAGCAAGAGGAGCAGCTGGACAATCCTCTTCCACTGTCTGACTCCACCACCTCAACCAAGCTTCATACTCAGCAGTGAAGACTGCAGTATTAAATTGTTTTTTTTTTAATTGTTTAAAACATATACCTGTATTAAATTGCTTGTTTAATACCTTTTGTCTGGCAAAAAAAAAAAAAAAAAAAATCCTGGAACCTTAACCCCCCCCCCCCCCCCCCCCCCCATTTACATGAATTCTTATCGGGAAATTGGATTCACTTAACATCGTTTCACTTAAAGTCGCATTTTTCAGGAAGATAACTACAACGTTAATTGAGGAGTTACTGTAGTTTGTAGTTATAGTTAGTTTAGTTTACTTTTAGGGTTCAGTTACATGGAATGGCAGAACCGAAGAAGAAGTTGGATTTTAAGAGATGCACTTCATGCCCAGCTGTCGTTTTGATGCCTTGAGTGCCACTCTTCTTCTGGGTGTTCTATCTGTCAGACTTTCACAACCGGAGTGCATAAGGAGAGGCAGAACAGACTGCAGGTACCCCTGCTTAAAGAAGCTGTTGCTGCTAAGGCATCAGGTTCCAAGAGATCATTGGATCTGAAGACTAAAAGGCCTTTTTTGGCTCCAGCTGCCTCATCTAGTAAGGCTAAGGTGACTAAAGAATCCTGTGGATCAGGGTTTTTGTTGGTTCTGGCTCCTGTTCCTGTTTCATTAGATCCTCCTGTTAAAGCTCTTAGGGTGTTGAAGGCTCCATCTGTCCTTGGCAGCTAAGGAGCCTATGATCAGACCGTTCTGGCTGTGTCGATGCTGCAGAAAAAGGCCAGGGAGAAGACAGCCACTTTTAGCATTGCCAGATCCTATGTACTGTCATACTCTCCCCATGCCAAATTCTCTGGCAGTTGTTGCAGCCAGTAATAGGTTCAGGTCTGGTCAAGCCCGTGCAACTCCTGCAGATAAAGAGGGGGGAAAGGGTGATTCTTTTCTTCTTCTCTAGGAATAAGGGTGGCTATTTACCAGGCACAGATGGCCTGTTACCAATTCCATTTTGGGAGAAGATGGCTTTGCGTTGTACAAGAACGACAAGATGATCAAAGCAGTTTGATGTCAAAGATGTCAAATGTGGCGAAGCATGCTCTCGTGCTTCTTTTGATGTTTCTGACTCTTCATCTGCAGCTGAAACATCAGCAAGCTACATCTTCATCACAGTCTCTACTTAAAAAGAAACTGTTCAGATCCAGAACTAAGTCAAAGCAATCTGCTACTTCCTCTTCCTCTTTGCATAATACATGGCCTCCAATTTAACACTAGAATCAAGACTTGGGGACCAGTTGGCAAGGATATGTCGCTTCCTTTGTTTGGAGACACTGGTCCATTTCATTGACAATTGGAGGCTTGTTACATCGGGCAAGAGAGTCCTAGAAATAATAGTTAACCCCTTTCAATTCCCCGTACCCTTCTCTTTTCATAGGATAACCTTGTGAGAAGGTTCTATCAGAAGTTCAGAAATTTCTCCTAAAAGGTGCTGTGGAAGAGAAACCTGAACATCTGTGGGGAGGGATCGGGGTTTTATTGAAGATACTTCCCGGTTCAGAAGAAAGATTGGGGGTGGGTTCTGTCCAATTTTAGATTTAAACAAACTGAATAGGTTCATCAAGAAATTTCAGTTTTGAATGCAAACTCTAGTCTCTATATTAGCCCTTGATTTCAGTTATGGATAAGTTCACAACTCTCGATACATATTTAAATATTTCTATCCAGCCAGCTCATCAGAAGCACCTTTGTGTTGTGTTGGCACAAACACAGTTCCAGTACGAGGTCCTGCCATTTTGGCCTTTCTAATAATGCCAAGAGTCTTTACAAAAACACTGCTTTTCTACAGTAGTGGTGCACCTCGGAAAACAGGCTATCTTTGTTTACCCAGATTTAGACAATTTGGCTGCTAAAGTCTTCACGCAAAGATCTAGTTTACATTTACAACCTCCCTCGTTACGGATTTGGGACTGCTTCTGAATCTCAAAAAATAAAATCTTTGCCTGACTCAAAGAATTAATTTAATAGGTTCTGTATTGGACTCAGTAGCAGGAAGAGCTTTCCTCCCAGAAAAAATGGTTTCTGAAGAGAGAGCAATGCGCTTTAGATATATGACACTATCAGCTCCAGAAACTGATTTTCTTTTTGGGTCTGATGGTTTTTATGCAGTGACTACTTATGTTATTCTATTTCCATGCCTCAGAATGAGGTCAGCGCAGCACCGTATGGCTCAGGTTTACAAACTGAATCTGGACAGTGTTCAGATGTCAGTCACCACGCCTCAGGACATTCTAAATTTGTTGATGTGGTGGATAGTTAAAATGTTCTCAGAGGTGTTTTGTTCAACCCCCCTTTGCCATCTGTCACAATAACCTCCGACACATCAGACAATGGATGGGAAGCTCAGCAGGGTTTGCTCACAGTTCAGGGCCACCAGGCATCTCAAAAAAAGAATTTGCATATAAATGTTTTCAAATTAAGAGCCATTCATGAGGCTGTCAGATATTTTCTTCCTCACATAAAGAGATAGGTTGTTCAGGTATCAACAGACAATACAACCATTATGTATTACTTCAACAAACAAAGAAGTGCCCATTCTTCCCTGGTGTGTGCTGAGGCAGTCAATCTATGGGACTGTTGCATTCTTCACAATATCTATTCAGGCATCTAGCAGGGAAGAGCAATATGTTGGCAGATTGGCTTATCAGAGACAGTTCTCATGTGCATGAGTAATCCCTGAAGTATCAAGTGGCACAAGAGATTTTCTCCAGCTGGGGCTGACCTGATGTAAACCTGACTACAACCAGGTTAAACAAAAAGTATCATCTCGTCTGTTCATGAGTGGGAAGGGACAGTCAGTCCATATTGGATGCTTTTGTGTTGCATTAGGGAGAGGGCCTTCTATATTCTTCCCTCCCTTTCCATTAATTTAGAAGGTGGTGAGGAATATATGTCAGGACAGGGGAAGGATAATCCTGATTGATCCATCTTGGCTGAGGCAGCAGTGACACATAGACCTGCTTCAGCTGTCTGATGGACTCTGTGAGCATCTTTCTTTGTCTCTACAGTAACTGGAGTTCTTTGAGATGTGTTGTCCAAATGTATTCCATGACCTGCCCTTCTTCCCCACTACAACAGTGTTGAAGAAAATGAGTGGTGGTTGGCCTGCATCACCCTTTATGCCCTCAGTACAGAAGCACAAGGACACTAAGTGAGGTGCATGCACAGGCTCAATGGACAGTGTAGCCAGAAGATTATGGTCGCAAGCACATGGGGCACATGTGCCCTAATAGCGAAATATATATGGACACCACATCTTGAAGAACCACAGTTACTGGAAGATAAGTAAGTGTTCTCTTTCCCTTCACTTAAAGCTTATTCGTTGCTTATATAGACTGGGTTTGATAATTTGGTTTAAAATAGAGTATGTTCAAACAACTTTTCTAGTATGACATAACCTTATTATTTACATCTCTGAAGAGGACAAATGTAATTTCATTTTGCATGAATAATAAAGTACTCAATCTTTTTCCAGGTAACCAATAAAAAGCCAATAACTGTACTTGAAGTACTTCAAAAAATCCGTCTACATGTTTCAGTGCCACAATGCGATGTGTTCGGATACTTAAGCATAGAATCTGAAATTGTGATTCTCATCATACCCGTTGATCAAAACCCCAAACCATTGCAGGTAGAATTTATTATTATTCTCTTTAGTCAATACAGTTCCATTTTATTTCAATACAGGTTGTCATATTTACAATCTGTGCTATGTACCATTTATTTTACTTTCAACTTACACTTGAAAAGCTACAGTGAAAGATGGCAAGAATAAAATGGAATTGAGTCTCATTGTTTTTTACTGGGTGATGACTGTTCTGAGACTTCTCTGGTGATTTGTGCCTAAGTGTTTCTATTATAAGGATAAAGTGGATGTGTTTAACACTTACTGTTTTTGTAAGAGGTTCTGAATATAGCTGTGCAGATAACCAATATTTCACTTTGGTGCTGAATCAAAAATAAAGTTAATTTCAGGTCAAGCAAAATGTTTCATTTAGTAATTTTTTTTTTAATAAAATTGAAGCAAAATTTTTAAAACAGTCATTTTGAATTAATAAATCAAAATGTTTCATTTTGACTTTTGGAATTTTTTTCTTTTATGGCTGAAACAATTTGGCAAATTTGACGTGAATTCATACAGTGTTTTGGTTGACCCAAGTGTGAATTTTTCAGCAAAAAAAGTTTGAAAAATTTCACCCAGCTCTAGCTGTGGATGCTAGCGGAGTATGCTGGAGCACACAGCAGACTACAGCACATGGAAGAGAAAATACTACAAACTCTTCATTTTGCTGGAGTTTGTGGTATTTTGTAATTTTAAATACAATCAAATGCAATAAAATAATATAAAATTCAATACTTTAGCCTTCTGTGAATTATATCGCATAGCAGATAGATCAATTGAGTAAAATACAAAAGATTTTTCATTTAAAATTTCAAAAAGAAAAAATATATTTAGAAGAGTGACTGTCATGCATTTAATAAATGTGCTTTGGAGTATACTTTTTAGTATCGAGGCGTTGGTCTGTTACTTAAAAAATGCACCTGGGTGTGTATGAATGGGTTATACCATTGTCTGTCTTGATGCTACATTTTGGGTACGTCTATACTTACCTCCGGGTCCGGCGGTAAGCAAACGATCTTCTGGGATCGATTTATCGCGTCTTGTCTAGATGCGATAAATCGATCCCGGAAGTGCTCGCCGTCGACGCCGGTACTCCTGCTCTGCGAGAGGAGTACGCGGAGTCGACGGGGGAGCCTGCCTGCCGCGTCTGGACCCGTGGTAAGTTCGAACTAAGGTACTTCGACTTCAGCTACGTTATTCACGTAGCTGAAGTTGCGTATCTTAGTTCGAAGTGGGGGGTTAGTGTGGACCAGCCCATAGATATGGATTAGGCTGCCACCTCAGCTGCTGGAAATTGTCATAGCTTCAATGGAACCATACCAGCTAAATATCTGCTCCTATATTTCTGGGACCATCACAGTTTTGATAGGGGGATCCTCTCTCTTACAAAACTAGCTATCAGTGTGCTACAAAGTCCCCAAATACTTTTCAGAATATGTTAAAGGACATCAAGTCAGTGTGTTCCCCAGCATAATAATGGTGTGACACACCTACTTTGTGCTAGCAAAGACCTACACACACAGCTGGCAACCCTAAACTCTATATGTAGATTAGTAAACCCACACAAAAGCCATTATACTATTTTGCTTGGAGCAACTCAGAACTACTACAATAAAAAAAAAAAAGCTTCAAATATGTATTGCATTTCTTTTTCCTAGAACTCTTGCTTTATTCTGACATTCTTTTGGTTAGGTTTCTGCAAGTCCAAAAAACCCCTGTACTTTTATTAAGCGCCTTTCCCCGCCCTGGTGACAGCACATTTTTATAATGAAGTTCCCTCAGGGTTTAGGATTCACGCTGACCAATTTGATGCTCTTAACATGCATTATTTTAAAATGAAGGTTAATCTTTAAAATATAAAAGGGGGGAGTGTGTAAGAAGCAGCACACTGGAATCCACATTTTCTGCTCGTTCTACAACACAAATATTATTCGGGCAATTTCATTTCCTCAAATTGTTTGGTTTAGGAAAGTCTGCCTCCAATTTCCCTTTTATTTTCCCAAACTCATTTTGTGTATTCAGTTTTGCTTCCTTTATGTGCCAGAGTTAAGTCTGTTCTAAGTGGACAGAATTTGATCAGTTGCATTGAAGATACACCAATTTACACTGTGACTGAATTTGGCTTTACGTCAAAGCGTGTTGTCTAGCCTCAGCTATCAAGATACCTATAATTGCTAGCGTTCTGTTGAATTTATCTACTTTTACTGACCATGGAGTGTTTTTTACATTCCGTAGTTAATGCTGCAGCTAAATTTCCATTATAAATCCAATTTCTTCTTCGAGGAGTGTCCCTGTGGTGCTCCACTTTAGGTGTTCTTGCGCCCCTGTGCTTGTAATAGGAGATTTGTGGTAGCAGTGCATGGTTGGGTTGCACATGCGCGGTCCCTGTCTCGCACCGCTTCAGGTGGTTATTTAGCGCCGTGTGGCAAACCCCCCTCAGTTCCTTTTCTACTGCCTTTTGCTTGAGTCAGAGCACTTAGCAGCACCTCTATGCTTACTTTTATTAGAATAGGTTTTTTTTCACAATTTAGACTTCGTTCTTGTTGGATTATAGCTAACTTTTCTTTCCTGTTTTAATTTTTTTTCTTCCTTTAAAAAAAGTTTTTTCTCTGACTAGAAGATTAAGTTTCTGTTTTAGCCATTAGTAGGTTAGAATAATTAGTTTTCCCCTTGGGGGTGGGGGGGAACACTTTTATGAGGTGCATGCCCAGTTCCCCAGGTTTTAAATGCTGCCTCACCTGCAGCCTTTCTGTCCTGGTGTCAGACGGGCACTCGCAGTGTGTTCGCTGCCTCGGCAAGACACACATCCCTCAAAAGTGCTTGCATTGTCACAATCTAAAAGCCCAAACCAGGAAGGCGAGAGACTTACCATTCAAATTCCTCATGGTGGAGAGGTCTCTCCGGATAGCATTTGAGTCCAAATCACACACCCCCTCCCCCCCGAACATAGGACCCCGACTGCTGAGAGAGGAACTTCCTTATCGGCTCACCCAAAAGACGACTCCGCCAAGAAGGTGGCCAAAAACTGGGCTCCAACTTCCGCAACTCAGAAATCTGCCAAGAAATCTTGTTCCCCAAACCAGCAAACTCCATTGGTATCTCTACTGCCGAAGTAGTGGGACCCTCCAGTACCGTGGGTACCATAAGAGCAAAAGAACCTAAGCGGGCTAGCTCAGACAAGGGCAGCAAGGGGAAATCGAAACCCTCTGCCTCAGCACCATTAGAGCCGATGAAACATTTGGCACTGAGCAGCTCGGCACCACTGCAGACCTCATGGCGCCATCTGCTGCCGGCATAACACACTCAGTGCACGCACCAACACTCACAGCTGCACCAAAGCAATCTCTATCGACCATTCCATCTTCAATGGTACCAATATTACTAGCACTGCAGCAATTCCTATGCTAGAAGGACCTCGATGCCGGAAACTCCTGTTCTCGGTACCAACGTCACCCGTCTCACCACTCCATCTAGATCTGCTCCTCCATTATCAAGCGACGAGAAAGATGAGGATGAAGGAGAAATAAACTCCTCTCACTATTCCTCTCCCATCTGTGTACCTACCAGATCAGATCCACCACAGAACGGGGCTATTATACTGGGCCCAAAGATCAAAAGTGGTATGGACACCCATGGGATGCCACCGATGCCTTTTCAACCTCAGGGGCCTTATTGGATCCCATGGGTGGCATACCCCCCACAACACCACAAACCTTCCAGCCCACCCAGGGTGAGCGCACGTCATTCACCCTCACCTTCGGTACCGGCGACCCTCTGAGCTCCCAGAAGGTGTGGCCAAAGAGGAGGAGGAGATTTTGGACCAGGAGGTGACACCAGCAGCCAATTTTTTGTCATCTTCCCCTGATGACACCATCATGCCCACACCTCCCAACATGGGGGATGACTTGAAACAATTTCAGGACCTTTTTAAGAGAATGGCGGGCTCATTGGATATCTCACTGGAAGAAGTCCAGGAATAACAACATAAACTATTAGATATCCTACAGACCTCAGCCTCTTCCAAAAATCACTCTACTGATGAATGACATGATTATGGAACCCGTAAAATCGATTTGGCAGACCCCAACAACAATCCCATCTACATGCAAGAGGTCTGACAACAAATATTATGTGCCAGTGAAGGAAATAGAGTTCCTCTTCTCACACCCAACTCTTTGGTGGTGGATCCAGTAAATGAACAGGGCAGAGAATAACACCCCCCCCAAAACACACCGTATGACAGAGATTGGAAGAGACTAGATCTCTTCGATTGTAAGACCTACTCCTTGGCAACGTTACACCTCAGGATTACCAATTACGAGGCATTACTTGCCAAATATGACCACTCAAACTACTCAGAGTTGTCAGAATGTATTGAATTCATTCCAGAAGAGAAAAGAGAACAGTGCAGGACCATAATCTCTGAAGGACATCATCTTGCCAGAACAGCATTGCAGGCTGCATTGCACTCTGCAGACACCACAATGTAGTCTGTAGCCACAGCAATAGTGATGAGGTGAGCATCTTGGTTGCATCTCTCTGGGTTCCCCAGAGAGGTACAATTGATGGTCAAGGATCTCCCATTTGAAGGTCCTAAATTGTTTGCAGCCAAAGCAGATGAATCTCTCCACACACTCAAAGACTCAAGGGGGATGTTAAAGTCCCTGGGCATCTACATGCCTAGGAACAAGAAAAAGGAGGGCAAGTATTATGCCTCACAAAGATTCCAGTCCACACCTTATTGTCTGTGTGATTGCGCATATGTGCAACAAGGGCAGAAACCGAGATCCACGAGGAGATGATCGCCTCCACCTCAGCCTTCTATGTCTCAACCAGTGCCATCAAGACAGCAATGTTGAGACTTTGGTCGAAGGTCCAAGACCCCCACAATTTCAAGTGCTGGAAACACTTGTCATCTCCCAGCCATTCAGAGATTCTCACCCCTTTTTACCCAATCTGACAGACCCTCACATCCAACAGATGCGTACTAAATATAATCAAGTCTGGGTATTCCATCCCATTTATCTCCATTCCCCGTACCCATCTTTCCTCCCCATCCCTCTTCAGAGACCCCTCTCATGAAGATCTACTGTGACAGGAGGTAACCCACCTCATACATCTAGGTGCTGTAAAACTGGTACCAACAAAACACAGAGGGAAGGGTTTCTATTCACATTATTTCCTCACCCAGAAAAAAAATGGAGGGTGGAGACCCATTCTCAATATATGAAGACTCAACAAATTCGTGAAGACCCAACACTTCAAGATGGTCACGTTGACAACCATAACTCCAGCACTAGAAAGGAGGGCCTGATTCTTGGCCCTCGACCTCCAGGACGCACACTTTCATTTAACAGTACATCCATCACATCAGAGGTTCTACAGATTTGCTCCAGGAGCAGATCACTTTCATTAGAAAATTCTGCCTTTCAGCCTATCCACTGTCCCATGAGTATTCTCCAAGATTCTTGCAGTTGTCGCGGCTTACCTCTACAGACAGGGAATTATGATATTCCCATAATTCGATGACTGCTTACTGAAAGCATCGACATGACAAGGAGCGTTAGAAGCAAGGTAGCTCTCTTCACACGCCTAGCCTACAAATATACAAAAATCACCATTAACTTTAGTGCAAAAATTAGAATTCATCGGAGCCTACCTCAATTCTCCAGAGGCTATGACCTCTCTACCACGACAGCAATTCATTTCTCTAACCAATCTGATCTCCCCAACACTAAACAGCCCTCAGATAATGGCCAGGACTTGCCTACAACTGCTGAGCCACCTGGCTGCAACGACATTCATCATCAAACATGCGAGGTTACACGTGCAGTGTCTGCAAGCCTGACTCCGGACAACCTACACTCCATTCAAATACAGCATGAACAAACACCTCACAATACCAAACAAAGTAAAAGACTCCCTATAAAGGTGAACACGACCAGACAATGTTTGGGCCAGGGCTGCCTTTGTCCTGAACCCTCCAACAGTGATGATCATAAAGGATGCCTCACTACTAGGTTGGGGAGCACATCTGAACACTCATATTATCCAGGGCCGTTGGTCCCCATCTGAATCCCTCCTGTGTATAAAGCTATTGGAACTACGAGCCATTTGCAACGTGTGCTCCCATTTCCTGCCCATGATCAAGAACAAGACCATAAAAATCCTCACAGACAGTGTTGCATGCATATTCTATATAAACCAGCAAGAGAGGAATGCTCATACTCCCTGTGCACGGAAGCCATGCTACTCTGGAACTGGTGCATCAGTCACATCATCAACCTCTCAGCCTCTTACCTACCAGGATGCCAAAACACTGCTGCAGATGCACTGAGCAGGAACTTTTCTCAGGACCACGAGTGGGAATTAGACATACGGGTGCTACACAACGTATACCAAGATTGGGGGTTCCCAACTATAGACCTCTGCAATGGCACACAATGCCAAATGCTCTATTTTTCTCCAGAGCAGGTTTGGGCCCTCGCTCCATGGGCAACATCTTCCTTATCAGATGGGACGCTCCTCTCCTATATGCCTTCCCTCCCATCCCTCTCCTATCCTGGGTAATACACAAGATCACATTGGACAAGTCCAAAGTCATTCTGATAGCCCCCAGGTGGCGATGACAAATGTGGTTCCCTTCTCAAAATGGTAGCATGCACACCGCACACCCTTCCTCTTGTACCCTGTCTCCTCTCTCAAGATGCAGACCAACTCCTTCATCCGAATCTAGAAAGACTCCATCTCAAAATGTGGCTACTCTATCGCTCCAAGGACCTGAAATGACCTGCTCTGATGAAGTAAAGGACATTCTACTAAATAGTCGCAGACCAGCTACCCATCATACATACTTACACAAATGGATATGATTCTCTACATGGTGCCAAAATAAACAAATCACAGCGGTCTCCTTCCCTCTACCTTTAATTCTAGACTACATACTAGAACTTAAGAAATAGGGCCTCTCCATGAGCTCAATCAGGGTACACCTCTCAGCCATCACAGCATTCCACCAGAACATGCAACATTTACTGATTTTTTTTTTCCGCTCACCCAGTCACCAAGCACTTTCTCAAAGGACTCATCAACATTTACCCTGAAATATAAACCCTATCTCCACCATGGGATCTTAACCTAGTATTGTGGGGCCTCACCAGAACCCCATTTGAACCACTAAAGATGTGCTCACTTCTTCACCGCTCAGTGAAGGTAGCCTTCCTCATCGCCATTACGTCTGCCTGATGAATGGGAGAGCTAGGGGCCCTTATGGCACATTCGTTATATGTGATATTCTTAAATAAAGTTACCTTATTATCTCATCCCAAGTTCTTACCTAAGATTGCCTCCTCTTTCCATCTCAACCAACTCATTCACCTCCCATCCTTCTAGCCAACCCCCCATGGGAATAGACAAGAGTCCTCACTTCACATCCTAGACGTCCAAAGGGCACTAGCCTTTTATATAGACAGAACAAAGACTTTTCGAAAGTCACCAGAATTATTCATCTCCATCCCAATGTGATCAAAAGGAGATGCCGTATCTAAACAGAGACTGTCCAAACAGATTTCCATGTGCTATCGTCAAAAGTATCTTCAACCCCCAGTGGGCACCCACACACATTTCACCAGAGCTTTATTGGCTTCGATAGCATTTCTTAACAGTGTCCTCATTATGGACATCTATAAAGTGGCAACTTGGGCCTCAGCCCATACATTTACACAACACTATGCATTAGAACAACATTCAGCGTCTGATGTGCTATTTGGACTTACCGTATTATCATCTACCATGACTTCAACTCTGAAGCCCCTTCCTTCCACTGAAGAGCACTGCTCTGAAATCACCTGAAGTGGAGCACCCACAGGGACACTCCTCGAAGAAGAGAAGATTACTCACCCTGTGCAGTAACTGAAGTTCTTTGAGATGGTTGTCCCTGTGGGTGCTCCACTACCTTCTCACCTCCCCTCTACTTCACATTACATACTCTGCAGTAGAGAAGGAACGGGGGGGGAGGGGGCAAGGGGTTGGTCACACGGTGCTAGATAACTGAAGCAGCGCAAGACTGGGACTGTGCATGTCTGACCCAATCAAGCACTGCTGCCAGAAATCTCTGATTACAAGTGCGGGGGTGCAAGAACATCTAAAGTGGAGCACCCACTGGGACAACCATCTCAAAGAACTTCAGTTACTACACAGGGTGAGTAACCTTCTCTTCCATCCCCACCTTTAAAATCTCAAAAAATAAATAAATTGGCTGTAAAAGTGGCAGGCTGAAGACTAGGACTGAAACTATACTATTTCGAATTTTTCTATAAAATTTGAATTGAATCAGACAAGTGGTTTCTAAGTTAACACCTTAAAATTGGAGGTGTTTACCAGTAATCAAAAATCTATTTTTTCTTTTTTTGCTACTTTGTAGAAAATAAAACTTAGTTTGCCCTGTAGATATCCCCTTGCCAAAACCCCAAGATAGTCTATTTTCAAAAGTTATTACATTCTGAACTTGGAATGTTGTGAAGCATCATCTGTGGTGAGTTTATGAAAAGGATTTCTGAAAAACGAAGGTTGGTTTGTTTGTTTTCCTTTATTAAGAAAAGTAAGTCTCTCGCCCATGTCCTTGTGCAAAGGGCCTCAGAATGTAACCTGAACATTATAAAGACTTGTCAGGAGAAAAAGGAAAATGTCCTTGAGAGGGTTACTGAGTCTCCTAAGGTTCCCAGGTCTGGGGGCACCAACCCTCCTAAGGTTCTCTGGGGGTTCTCTACTCCCATAGACCTCAGTGCAGCACCTTGTGAACTAGGAGAGAAATCCCATGATTTCCAGTGGTGTGAGGCCCTGCTTTCTAATCCTGGTCTACGATGAGATTTTGGGCCTTAAAAATCACAAAATTGTGATGAACCATTTTTGAGGTTTATAATTTTCTCCCCATGAAGCTTCCATGGTAGGATTCATAAGTAACTAAGACACCTGACAGAGACATAAAATACAATTTTTAAAAACTCTCAAAAGCTGACCTGTATGATTCGCTTGTGGCTTTGCCATCCTAAACTTCATTCACCATCCTAAATGTTTATACTAATCTTCTGGATAAAGAGAAGAGATTTTAATAACTAACTGTTGGAATTTTTTTCTAGATTGAAGCCTGCAATAAAGAAGCAGAAAAGATAGAGTCGCTGATAAATTCTGACAGTCCAACTTTAGCATCCCATGTGCCGTTATCCGCACTTATCACATCCCAAGTGCAAGTTTCCTGTAGTATATCTTCTTCCTCTATTAAAGCTGTGCCTGTATTGCAGACCCTGCTCTTGAGCCTTATATTGACCTTGCAAGCATCAATCTACAATACATAACTGCTTAGAAAATGTGCAAAATAAATATCCTATTGTATTTTTTCTATATTGCGAAGGACATTCAGAACTGCTGATCTATTAATAGAGCAAAATATATTTTAACCAGAAAGAAAAATATATATCAGTTTGGTTCAACAAAATTCCAGAAAAAGGTTTTAATATACTACATTTTTTCATTAAAAATGAATTTTAAAATATTTGAAATAATCCAAAAGAAAACTCTCCTATTAATCACTAAAATCACTAGTCGAACACAAATCATTTTCTTTATGCACACATACCTTAAAAATATTGTACAAATCTTTAAACTTGTGATTCTGTGGAAAGGAAGTTGTTACACAAAAATTTTCAGCAGTGAACAAACATATTGTGATTTTTGAAAAGTGTTTTTTTGTTATTATTCAGATGTATATCCTTGAGAATTATGACAAGTATGCACCTATTTTAAACATCAATTTTTGGAAGAAACAAAAATTGCTGCTACTTAAATAATTTACCAAAAAACGAATTGAGTAATTTTTTGTGTGAATATATTATCTTGTATTTTATTATGAAGAAAGCTAAATAGCCATGGGCCTATCCCAGCAAACTTACACATTTGAGTAGCTTTACTCACCTGCTTAAGTGCTTGCAGGATATTGGGCCCCATGTTTGTAAAATGACAATCATTTTCTAAGCCAGAACCTTATTTACGTTAAGAAATGGAGAAATGTATTCATTTCTACAGTTCTGTACATTGCAAATACCATGTATTCTATCTGATTTTCTTATTAGATGCAAAATTATAAAGCCTCTATTTATAAGTGCCATTTTAAATATTGCAGTATTTGCATGTTATCTAATGAAATTTACACTTTAAATATGTTGATTTTATACAAACAATACATTAAAAGTTGTTGTGTTTTATGCACATTAACTTAATCTACATGAAGTGTTTTGTATCAGTATTATAATAGCCAACTTTTGAAGTTTATACAGAAAAACTTTTTTGCCAAAATGTTGAACTTTAAAAGAAGGCACTGAAAACTTTTTGAACCTTTTGTATGTTCTGTAGCATGTTTGTAGCAATTATTTTCTGTTAAAAAATATTTTCAGTGCAAATGTATCAAAGCTTTTTTTATTTTAATAAAAAGAATGTTTATTTTCTCATGTATACTTAAAAATATATATGCAATTTTATAAAATCCTCCACATATTTCAGTGTGTTTTTGTTTCCTTTCAGATATAGCTCCTAGAAAAAATTAAATGCAAAAATATACATTTATGCTATGTTTAGATTTTAAAACTTACCAAAGTAAGTAAATTCTAAGTTACGATTCTTACAGTAGTTTCGTTGCTCTACTGGTGTCTAAACATTTTGTATTCCCCTTATAGCAGGTGTGTCAAACTCATTTCGTGGGGAGAGCTGAATCACATTTGTTGTTTTGTTATTGTGTTCCAGGTCTGCAAAATTAGAGTCAGATATAATCCTCAGTCCACAGATGATCTTCCACCTATCAGCTGGAGATTTGCACAAAGATCAATGCTAGAATTAAGCTCCCACTAGTAACTAAAATTTTTGGGTGTAGTTCTGCAAAGCAGATTGACACAGTCAGGCTCTTACACCTGCAGAGTCCCATTGACTTCATTTTATAATCTGACATGTCCCTCTGAAACCTCCTCCAAGTGCTTTTATAAGTGTATGTCTTCTTTGTACAGTCTGTTGTGAATAGAGCATGCTATATTTTGATTAAAGTACCCTCTTGCTCAGTGCAAATTTCAACATACTTCTGGCAATTGGATGCCCGTGTAGGCAATCTGCTTGAGTGCGCCCACCAAATGTCACTGGAAAGACTAATATATAGATAAGTATACTCTTGATACAAACAACTGTTGCAGTCATTGTTTTGTAGAACATGCTGTTAATCTATTTGTTTCTGGGAGTCTTCCAGTGTGTTGATAACAGCATAGTCCACTTGACAAGATTTTGAACTAAAAAGGCTTTGGACTTTAGACTTCTCACCAAAAGCTGCAAACAATTGGGAAGGTTTCTTTGAATGCCTTACTTGTTAACAAATAAATAAGCAAACAACCTTTCAACATCTAGCCTATATAATCTTGCTTCAGCACACAGATCATGAGGTCTACAGAAAAATGGGGAGTTATATAATATATATGAAAATCTATTTACCACTTTTTAAAAAAATAATTTGGATGAGGCCATAAAACCATCTTTTCCTTGTGGAATAGCATGTGTGGTACTTGTATGATTTTATAGCCATGAAGAAAACAGTCTTCAATGAGAGAGAGAGTGCAGAAAACATACTCCCAGAGATTCAATCTGGTAAGAGCAGAATTCAGGTCCCAAGTATTTGTAGGTTCACAAACCATGGTTTGTATAATGCACCTTTTTAAAAGTGTGTGTTGGATGAGCAAATACTGAAGATCTTTGAATAGATAGTAAATAGCTCAGCATACCATCTCGGGACATCTTCACTGAGGCTGAAAATGATTCTGAAATCTTGAAGAACAATAGACTGTCAGACTCCTAGGAAACTACAAGGTATTAGGCTATTCCCCCACACTGTTGGATCAAAACAAGGAAATAATTATTTTAAAAGTATATTACTACTTTGTGGAAGATTTTCTAGACTCTTACAAGACTTTTGACTCCTTCAGAGAAAGCAGATAATGCACTTTTTTGAGACTGTAAATATGGGTTTCGGGTGAGCTTGACAAGTTACAGGTTGAGGACACTTTTATCACAAGGTCAGTGGAAATCTGGTTTGGTCAAATAAAGAACTGGAACCACACAAGGCAAAATTGAAAAACATGAGAAATTGTGGTACCTTCCCATTGTTGGGCCAACATGACTCAATTGACACATTCACAGAACATTATTTTCTTGTGTCTGGAGCTAGATCCACGGCTCAAAGTTGGAGTTAGCGCCAATGCTTGGTTCAGGAGAATGGTGCTTCAATTATTTTTTTTAACTGAGTACTCTTCAGTCATCTTCCTGACTTATTGTATTGTCATTGTCCTACACTGGGGATCTGCATAGACATTTCTTGATGGGAAAAGGAAGGTTAACTAGCAAATGGAGTTCTCCAAATGTATTGCCTATACATGCCCACTGATCCTTTTGACATTTATGCAGGCCTTGCTTTTGCAGCTGTGTATCAAGTTGTAACTTTCATGGGGACGGATTCTCCTTGGAATTATTTCTTAAGATCATATTTTTGTTAATGCTTACAAACTGCTATTTGAGGGGTTTCAACAAGCCTGTTGGCCACTGTTTAAGAATGGACTGGAACAGGTTACATGAGCAAAGTTATGTGTGGTTAAGTTCTTTGCAAAATCGGGGCCTAGGTGCTGCCTACTTGAAGAAGATTAGACTGCAAAGCTGTTTCTTCCATCTGGATCAGGTAAAGCATTGTTTCAACTACGTATTTTTCATTTTTAGGTAATCTAGTCTGCCATACTTGTGGGATTCAATAATCTGTTTTTGCTCTGCTGGATTTGACTTTACCTACACCCATTTTCTTTGAAAAGTTTATTTGTACCCCTAAAAGGTAGCTCTGTGCACTTCACCTATTCCCTCACTGGGATGAATGAATGCAGGTTACATCTGTAGAACAGGTTTAACAACAATCCTCTAACAGTGGACCCACCAACCACCTCTGAGGCATTATACCTGCTCATCCACTACACAGGTATGTCTCCAGGATCCACTGTTCGTTTCATGCTGCTTCTTCCATCTCTCCAAGGGTAGGTATGAGTCATTGTAGAGCCCAGTGTGTGACTCACCCTGATTTTAAAACTGTTTGGAAAAAGGGGTTCCAATATTTGTCTGCTCCTTGTGCTTGGCTAACACATTGAAGTCTACTGCTATTGTTATAATGCATGGAGGCAGCTTACTTTCCGTGATTACTGTTTTGAAATTATGGGCATCCAAATACATTTGAAACTGGACATTCCTATGCAAATTAGGGAACCAATTTAGAAGCTGAATGAACATATTTTTAATATTTAAGCTGCATACCTGATGTGTGTGTTATATGTGATTAGTTTTACTGTTGATGAAATGGTGAGTAAATAAAAGGTTCTTAATTTTATTTTATTTTTTGGCATAGAGGGCATGTTTAAGGGGAAATTCTAGGTTTCCCTGGATTAAAAACTGATTTTAGCTGCACAACAGTTATGCAGCATTTTGAATATTTAGCTCATTGTGAAAATGTTCAAATGATATTAAATGAATACTAAGAACTATCTGATAGGATGTCTCTCCCAAATTCTTGTTTTTTATTATATAAATTAACAGACCAAAACATTTCCCACCTTCATAATACTGAAACCATCCAGTGGATTTGCTACCGGCTGAAGTCCCAATATCATTTTTGTTCACATGAACTTCAGTTTTGAACAGGCATAACATGAGTTTAAAATTTCTCTACATTTATTCTGAGCATAATACACACTGCAAAGCATGTAGCACATATTAAAATACTGTACACGTAGTTTGCATTGAGGTTATGAAAAATGTAACATGACAGTATAGTATCATAATATCAAATTATATCAGTTAATGTTTAGCTTCTATTTTGGTTCTGTAGAGTTCTTAGAAAGTAAGAAATTTAATTAGTTTGGAGCCATTATCAAACGGTTGAATAGCTTGCATATGAAAAAAGAAAATATATGTTAACACACACCTGTAGAAAGTATTTAATGCTTCTGCAGAGGAGGGAAGGTTCCATATGCTTCCGCAGAATGGAGCTCCTAAAACTGCTAAGTGCTACACATTTTTAAGGAGAATTGTCTGCCTGAAGGAGAATGCTGATCTTTTAAACAGCTTTTGCTTTTCCAGCTGCCAGAACACACCACTATAAAGTATACACCTTATTGTAGATAAAAAATAACAGTGATAACTCTTAAGATAATATCCTTATGGACGTGAATATTTTTAGAAGGGTCCTTAACTCCACATTTTGCAACAGATGATCAGTACTTTGCTTTACAATTAACTTCTCTGTGTGATGTAGGGTAAAGACAATTTGTGGTTTATTGTATTAAACTTTTGTGGATTAGAAACCAGTCCTTTTGAAACACAGTGGATTTCTTCTTCCAAAGTACCCTGTGATCTGCCTTCCTCAAAGCTTGTTTCTACTTCACTTGGCCATGTACGGTCAGGAGATGGATTTGAGCCAACAGGTGTTGATGTCTCTGTTATGCCATCATTGCTTAATAATCCTATGGACTCTTCCTCTATAAACCCAACTTTATATTTTGGCAGATTCTTTCTCTCAGATCTGTCTGGGTTTCTTAGTTTACTTCTTTGCTCTTCAATCTCTGCATCACTTGCAATATTGGCAAATGTTTTCAGTCTGGTTTTAAGTTCAGATTCGGCTTCCTCTATATATCGGGCTGCTAATGTTCTTCTACAGCATTTATGTATTATTCTGGGGATTTAAAAAAATGTTGTCAGGCAGTAATGTCCACAGAGTGAACAGCAGAACAGATTGCTGCTGCACAACTTCTCTCTTCATTCATAATGACTGGGTAATCTCTCACCTGTGAAATTCGGAGGTGGTCCCAAAGTTGTTGCCAGAGGGCTGAGGACTAAGCCCTGCCCTTCAGCTCAGGCCACCAGAATTTCTGCCTTTGGCAGCGGAACCGGTTCATGGTTGGTTTGATTTCTCCTGACCATTTTGTCTAATTTTTATTCATTTTTGTGTAGAAGAGAGACTTCATTTAAACTTTTCTAAGGTGAGCAATCACTGGAGTATTAAGGCTCTAAATCCTCTGGTACAGCGCCTGTCGAGTAGGCATCCTCCACTATCCTGCTGTAAACTGCCAACCCTCGCTCTGATAGGGTATATGTCTTTGAGTCAGATCAGTATGCTAGGACCCTGCCAAATCCCCCGCTTAAAACCTGCAACTCCACCACAGGAAGGATTAACCATGGGCATGAAGATTCCCAGGAAAGGGAGATCTCCTCACAGCCTGCTTGGAGTTTAAGATCAAGAAACTCCAGAGACTCCAAAAAGACAAAAGCAGACATCCCCTTTGGGAGGCAGCAGTTTGTAATGTTAATGAGCAAGTAGGGTAAAAATCAGGGTTAAACCCTTTCTTGGTGGTTGCTGGGGCTTTTCTCCTCCCAGACGCTGTCACAGTGCACCATGCAGCATGTCTGGGTATGCGAGAAGCCTGTTCCTCCTGTGCAGTCCTGTCTCAGGCTGCAGCCTACTAGGAATTGTACCTGGCTGGCTCTCAACTCAGGGACCCTCGCTCTGCCAGGGAAAGGTGCTAAGAGTCAGGCAGCAGTGGAATGGGATTTGTGCCTTGTGATCATCAGCCAGCCCTCGCTTTGCCAGGGAAAGGGGCTCAGAGACTAAAATGTGGGAAGGAGTCGGTCTCTATGGCTGGAACCCAATGAAAGGATAAGAAGCACTAGAGGCAGCCTGTGCCCAGAAGCTGAGGCACATGAGGACTTTATTCCCATGCAGCTGCACCATCATGGAATTATAGGGGCATAAGTGAGAAATCCCTTCCTATGGTCAAGAGCTCCTGATTTACTGAGTATAAAACCCTGAGTGGTACTAGGTCACTCTTGCAGAACTTACTAGGGTCCTAGCCAGCCTGCAGAAGCTTCATGTCGGGCTACCAGGGCCACCTAGGGGTCTATTCTCCTTGGTTGGGGCATCCCAAGACCAGGATAAATAGCGTGCTACTGCCCTCCAGTCAAGGGAAGCACTGCATACACATACCATCAAAAAAAGAAAAATCTCACATGGTTCTCCCAGGATAGGAAGCCAGTGGCTCACAACGAGCTCATTATTAATAATAAATACCTTCCCTTCAAGCAATAATGAGACACAGGGTTTCCTGTACTCTCTTTTGTAAAGACATCATACAATTAGAACGTGGACATCTGGTTAAAACTAAATGTTAAACTAAAATGTTGCATAAACACACCAGGATACTTCATAAATTTTGGGAACCTAAGGTTGGGTAAAGCAATAGCCACACCACTGACCGAGTCAAACCTTGTTCCAAAAGATGCCTTACACCATAAGAGTGAGGACACTCTACTGAGAAATGTAAAATCCTTGGCTATAACCATTCAGACCAAAAATATACTTAATTAAGAGCAGAGGAATACCTACTTGGTGGCAAACAACTGGATTGTTGTCTAGGGGTATGGTCTGTGCTTGGAGTGCAAGATATCTTGAGTTCATATTATAGTCAAATCCTTACAGTGGTGTGTAAAATATTCTTCCTTGTTAACCTTTCCTGGCTCTAAGTGATTTGTGACGAGCAATAGCTCCTAACTTAAAAAAAGTAGTGCTTAAACACTTGAGTAGCCAACAATCATACCCAGATTCCCCAAACAAGGACTCTGTGCATCCAAATTCACAGGTGTGAGAATGTTGGGGGAAACATTAGAGAAATTAGTAGCTGAGAATGCAGAGAAGCCTGAGTCCTCACTATCAAACCAGCAGAGCAATCTGTCGGTCACTACCAGCACCACTGCTGCCGAAGGAAAGGACTGTTCTCTATGAGAGGGAACAATCTGAAGCAGGGAAACCTCTCTTTCCAAACCAATAAAATCCTCAGCATGACAAACAAAAAATTAACATTTTAGTTTGAGAGCTTACAATGCCGATACAAGACTCTTCCTTTGATCTACTCTCTGCACCTCCACTCCTAAGGAATGGCTGGCCAGGGAAACAGAGCTACTTCTAACTTGCCAGCTGCTAGAAACTATTCAAACCCACCAGTTGTTTAAAATCAAGACTAGCTTGAGCCTAACAGAAAATTGTTCACCCAGAGGTCAAAATAGGCCTAGGTCTGACAACAATTTTACCACCATGGTAAAGATTTACAAAGATCCAAATTTTCATTGCACTAGTCATTTCTTGGTAGTGGTCATCTACAGCCAATTGTCTCCATCAACTAGGTTTGCTGGCACTACACATTGCTTTCACCCCTGGCTGGGATTTCACAAAATCTGTTGTGCAGAACAGCTGCAATGCAAAATTAGGCATTTCCAAATCATGTCTGAATTTCCATTTATGGACAGGTACATACATTAATTCAATCCAATTTTCATTCTAGATTCTTGCATACAGACTATGGAAGCATGCCTTGCAGGGTGGGGAGACAATCTGGAAGACCAGACAACTTGGGTTATGGGTTCTCACAGAAAAGCAGGCTCCAGCTCACAGCTTGTGTTGTACAATTTTCCAAAATCTCAGCACATGAATCCTTTTAGTTCATTTCAACAGCTGAAGTGTGAGAACAAAACATAGGAATAGCCATATAGGATCAGACTTGTGGCCCATTAAGTCAGTTCCTTATCTCTGACACTTGCCAGTACCAGCTGCCTCAGAGAAAGGTGCAAGCAACTTAGTATTGGGCAGTTATGTAATAACAGTAATAATGATGATACTGATTATCATCACCACAACATTCTGGAGCTCTTAGTTGCTTGAGAGTTTCTCAGGGGTGGTTGGCAGAGTCCTACAGCTTAGCACTAAAGAAAAGTAGGAACCAGTCCTCACAGTGTTCTTTAAGTTGGCACAATGGAGTCCCCATGTAAAGATCATCAGGTGTCAAAATTAATCAAACAGGCCAGATTAGACACACTTGTGACCATAATTTCTCTCTCTATACAAGAACCACACTGCTGCTGTTGTGAGGAAAGGGTTATGCTTATAGCTCCAGAAATCTTTCTGCCTAAGTCTATTTCTTTCCATAACTCCTGGGAGATACTTTCCCCATCATTTTGTTCCAATCTTTAAAACTGCTTTAGAATGTGGGGGCATAAATGGATATTGCTACAGCTTTACAGATACACATGAAGCATCATATATATGCCAATTGTATCCTGTGCATCTCATTCTATCTAAAATGCCAAGGCCTTTGGACCTCAAAGTTGCTGCAAGCAACATGTTAACATCCTGTACCAACTGGCATCTGGGAGACCATTCATGAAAGGAATCAAGGCTCCTTCTGTAAGGTCCCTAATGGCACTGTGGGAACAAAGTGTCTGAGCCACATCTGAGGAACATTTTCCTATTAGGGCGTCATTCCTTGGAGAGGCATCCTTTGGTAAAGAGATGCCAGAGGGCTGGATCTCAAATAATTCCTTACATTACAAAGCTTTTGCTTTATATGGGGGAAACTCTATTTCTACCTATTATCCTACTCTAATAATTGTTAAAATTCTGCTTTAGCCTCTCCCCTCCCCCACTCCACTTTTGTGAATGTCTGCTCACTGCTTTCCCATTAGTGGTGAAGGAGAAGAGAAACTACAGCAGAATGAGAAATTCACCTAATAATTTTCTTCCTTTTAGCAGCTTCTCTCCTCATTCAATCTACCCTAGTAGTCTGGTAAATAACTGGAATACAGTTTGTAACAAATTGAACTTTTTACTCCCCTTTGAAGCCCTACCTATAGAATTGCCTAAAGGGTTAGTTAATGTAATTTCTACTTATTGTCTTAATGCTAATAACTGGCTGCTGAAGGGTTTCTACAACAGTGGACAAACTCTTCTGGTGGCCTGCGTGGAAGGGTGTGGCTTAATCCTTGTGCCTCCAGCAACAGCAACTTTGGACAGCCTCTGAATTGCACAGGTGAGGTGCATGGCCCTTTTGTGGTGAATGAAGAGAGCAACTGGTAACTGAAAATTATCAGGTAAGAAATTCTTCACTGTGAGTGAAGCAAGTTACCCCCCTGCATCATGGCAGCAGAGAACTACGTAATATAATGAAATAAATGTTCGAAAACAAATTAATGTCAAACTAGGGACACCCAGGGCAGCCTGAGGGCTAAATGCAGCCTCCCTCATCCTGAGCAAGATTGTTGGTGACCTTTAATCAGTATAGGCCTGATCTAACTCCCATAGAAGCCAATAACCAGCATCGAGATTAATCCATCAAACAAAATGCTGGTACAAACTAAATATGGGCCTCTGCATTTATTTTTATACAAAATCAGGGGTGAAAGTAACTTACAGGACTTACCAGTACTGCTGGAGTCCTGAGGGGGGCGTGGCCTCAACCAGAAGAGGCTGGGGCTCTCAAGATTTAAAGGCCCTGGGGCACCAGCTGTGGCTGGGAGCCCCAGGGCCTTTAAATCAACCTGGGGCTCCCAGCTGCAGAGGTGGCTGGGAGCCCCTGGGGCTCAGGGGCAAATTAAAGGGCCCTGGGCTCCGGCCGACGCAGAGCTCCGGGCCCTTTAAATCCCGGCCCCAGCCCGGCAGCCGGGCTCAAGCATGGATTTAAAGGGCCCGGAGCTCCCGCGGCTGCGGGTAGCCCCAAGCCCTTTAAATCCTGGCCCCAGCCCAGCTACTGGAGCTGCGGGCAGGATTTAAAGGGTGGCGGGGAGCCTAGAGCCCTTTAAATCCCCACTGCGGAAGCCAGTGCCGTCCGGCACGGGGTACTGGCTCTTGCCGGTACACCGTGCCAGACAGTACCGGCTTACTTTCACCTCTGTACAAAATGTATATAAATGTGTATCCTGATAAGATGGAGACCTCTGGCTCCTGGCAAGTTGTGCGTGTGGGCCTCACTTTCATAGTTTGGTTACCCTGACACAAACTCTCCACAGTTTCCATAGCATTCTTCCATTCACTGCACCAAAGGATGGAGGTTGTACTCTGCAAACCACAGATATCTAAGGTCCACCAAATGCAAGGACATTTGCAAAGGTTTCTGGCCTGTGCACAGCTGCCCAACCCTATTGGCTTATTATAGCCCCAAGATGTGCGTCCAGCAACATTTGTGGTTGCTAGCTGCTCCAGAAAGTCCCTTCAAGGGGTTTAGGGAGGGAAGGGATAGCTAGTACAGAGGAGGAAGTAGGATAACTTAGTGCTGACTATCTGCAGGAACTTAGGCCTTGGCTACACTTGCAAGTTACAGTGCTGTAAAGCCTCCCCCAGTGCTGTAACTCACTCCCCGTCCACACTGGCAGGGCACTTACAGCGCTGTATCTCCCTGGGTACACCGCTGCAGGTACTCCACATCTCCGAGAGGAATAACAGCTGCAGCGGAATGGCTACGACTCACAGGTGTGAGTGTAAACGCTTGTAGCGCTGTACTAATCACCTTGTCAAGTGGCCAATCCTCTCCATTGTTGTGACCAGCTGCAGGAATGCAGAAGTGCCGGTTTCAAAGCTCGTACCACAGAGAAAAGCAAACAATTTGCAGCTTGCTTTGAGTGAGTAAATGAATGAGCGGGGGGCTGGGAGTTCGGAACTTGCAAAATAGAGAGCTGACATGCTCCAAAAAGCACTCACTCTCCCCCCCACACTCCCTGTCTCAATCCACCCCACCCCCCCGTTTTGAAAAGCACGTTGCAGTCACATGAATGCTGGGATAGCTGCCCATAATGCACCGCTCCCAACACAGCTGCAAATGTTACAAGTGTGGCCACACCACTGCGCTGGCAGCTGGCAGTGTGGACAGACTGCAGCGCTTTTCCCTACGCAGCTGTACGAAGACAGGTTTACCTCAAAGCGCTGTACAGCTGCAAGTGTAGCCAAGGCCTTATACTCTCTGCCTGTGCTGATTTGAGTGGGTGAGAATCAAGTGGAGATCTACCATCTCCTGTGCATCTAGCACCCAATGCTTAGAGGCAAGAGAAGAGGGGGAGAGTGTCCTATGGAAACAGCACTTCCCTCATTTGTACTCCAAGATCAGATCCACTGTCACAGGCTCCCTTCAGTTTCTGTAAGTGAAGGGATGTACAGGGGTCCTACCTACAAACAGTATTAAAGCATAATAGAAATAGATGCAATGCCATAAAGGTTCTTACGCCCAAGATGTCACTAGGATAAGGCTTGTTCCTAAGGAGGAAATTAAGAAAACAATCCAGATTTGCAGAGTTCCTGAAAAAGATGAACAAAAACAAAATAAAACCAATAGAAAAGAGCACTTCACATATTTATCTTGTTTCCTCTTGTCTAACTGTAGCATATGGACAGTCTGAATGGGGAGCCAGAACGGTAAGACTGAAACTCAATATTTGTGTGGGAGCCCAAAAGAAATCATCATAAAGGTTCATTTGGAAGTATTTCAACAACTAGCCATAGGGCTTCATTCTTATGCTGTATTTTCTTTCTGTTAATGACAGCACATTGACCAGGTAATCAAGAAACAAGGGGCTTGATTCTCAGTGACTCTCCCATCTTGCATTGTCCTGCACACTAGTGCAAAGTGAGTGCAAATCATTACCATTCTGATTCAGTAAAATTATACTCCCTCTCTGCACTCACTTGACCTGGTGTAAATGACCAGACAAGCACAGCGCAAGAGAGGATTTGAGTCCAAGGACTAGGAAATGGACCCGGGTTTTCTGTCTCTAGAGCATGATACTAGATGAGGCCATTGAATAAGTTGGGTAGGGGAGATTTCTAAGAAGTTTGTTTTCTCGGGATAGAAAACACATACATTTGCGATAAGAATAATTAAAAACTAGCAATTCCATACCACTTCTATCATTGTCAATCCAGTGTACTTCTTCACTGAAAATAACTTACCGTGACACTCTCTTTCAGTTTTGGCTCCTCTTCTATCACTAGTTTGTGTTTTTGGACAGTTTTTGCATGCAGTCTGCCCGTACTTTTTATTATAGGACCCCGATGCACACAGAATACATGTGGTATCATATCTTGCACTGAATCGACCAGGTGGGCATGTTACTAGTTAAAAAAAAAATGTACAATAGAGTAAAAATGGATTTTAATAAACATATATTAGATTGTTTTATTTGAATAATTTTAATTATTGGCCTGTATAAGAGGAAATAATGTTTGTCCTTTGCTGACCAAAGGCCTGGTGAACATGGGGTTTTAAGGCAAAGTTGGTTATCAGTGATTTGAAAATAAAAAGTCAGAAGGAAAAAAGAAAGAAATCACTGAGATTGAAGCTAAGTGTGGAAGGTTTCCACCTTAAAGGAGACCTGCAAAGAGGAAAAAAACAGGTTTGGTCCTTTTCCCCCTTGGTTTGATGTCTAAACAAGACCTAAGTGGATTTTTGTTGTTTAATAACTGGAAGAGTGAGGAGGGAAAGAGAGGAGATTGGGAATGGCTCTCAGTCAGTAGTTGAAGACATGGGGCTGAGAAATTTTAGCAGTTTTTCTTTCAACTTTTTTAGGTATTGAGTTAGGTTTAATAGGATTTTCAAAAAACAAATCCCACTGACTTTTAAATCAGTTCCCCTCCCAATTAATCAGATTACAAAGTCATAATAATACTAGCTCACTGGTTATTAATAGCATGTTCTTGAGAAAACAGGGTAGGCAAGACTGTTGCCGCGGTTTAAAAAAAATAAAAATAAAAAAAAGTAAAACTCAATTCTAGCCTTCTTTATACACTATAAAAATAGGAAAAACTCAAAAACATACCCCCCACCTTTACACATCACCTTTAAAGAATGATCATTGCCAAATGTATGTTTTGACAAATTTAACCTAAGGTGCCCCCCCTCCTAGCTGTTGAAACCCAGTGACAAGCCCCAAAGGCCCAAATCCTCTCAGGTCCCTCCAGTGATGAGGAAATTAGTGACAATGATATGAATTACTCGACGAGAGTGCTGGGTAGATGCTGGGGAAAAGTATTTGTGAACACTTTTGCAAAATCTGAATCACACAGCTATTTGCCCATGTTCACATCCTTTCCTGTCTGATTTTCATGAGCAAAGTTCTGTTCATACAAGCGTTCCTGGAAAACATATTTCAGACCTGTACCTGAGACTTACTTAAGTAAAGCACTAAAGCTATTTTGTGATAGAATGAAATTGTTAAGGATTAGATTATCCACTCAGGAAATATAAAAAATACCATGTGATTTAGGGACCAAGTTGCAACACTGGAATAGCAAAGTCTAGATATCTAATAATAGAATGCCGTGAGCAATCCATAGGTTGAAATTTGGTTACCTAAACTATTTATTGAACAATTGTAAATAACAACGTATTGTAAAAATCTTGATTTGTTCAGTGGATACACAAACAAAAAAGGGCTAAATTAATCAAGAACTGCAACCCATTTGGCCACTTGCAATGTGGCTGACCCACATCACAAAGAATTTATAAGAACACTTTCCTAGTACTGAATATTTTTCAAAAAGACTTCGAAGCTTAGGCTCTCTTTGTGTGGAAGAACATGTGTTTTATCCTGTCAGTTTGTCTGTTCAGCTCCTCTATGGAAGTTGCAGCATGGAGTGTGCTACCTCAAGAATTCCAGAAAAGTGTGGTGTCACAGAATTAATGTTTTTTATTAGTTCCATCTCTTTTTTCCTGAGTGGGCTCCATTGGATTCATGTCTCCACTCCCCCTTAACTGTTCCAATATTTTTAACATAGTTGGAAATGTTACACTACCTAAATATGCATCTTCCAACCACAGAAGTTTCTGTAGTTTTCCTGTCCAGATGAGGCTGTTAACCCTCCACACTGCAGTCCACATTAATGTCTTGTTAGCCTTCTCTGCTCCCCAAAATGGAGAATTGTGTTCCACTTTACACAGTCCCCCCCTTTCTGTCTCAAGACCATTTAGGGCTTGTCTTCTCTGCAGTGTTAACTTGGGCTTTTAACCTGGGTGTTATCTCTTATCTGGCTCTCATCCACATAGAACAAACCTCCTCACTCACTACATCTGGGCCAGCTGGCCCAGCCTGAGTGCTGCTTACACTTGGGCTGGAAATCTGCCCACTTTGCAGTGTCGACCCAGGATAAACACTTGCGTGCTGATAGTCCTGTGACGTTGCAGTCTATATAATTTTATAAAAATATGTTGAGTGACTATAATGTAACTGGAATATGCTTCATGCAAAAGGTCTCTTGTAAGGTATCATTACAAAGCTTATAATCTACTGAGTGTGATCATCCTATTTGTATAAATGTATCACTCTTGTATCTGAAACTAGAAATATGAAATATAACTCTGAGGGCCTATTGTAATTATGCAAAGTGTGGGCCATTACTGGTGGTTTGGAATCTTGATGACTCCCATTAACCAGGACAATTGTCTGCAGATGGCTGTGTTCACCTGTAAGTCTTCCTGTATACGTGTGTGCTGGCAAGTGGGCAATGAAGTCTTGCAGTGACATGTGATCATGTCACCTGAACTGGAATCCATCTTTAACCTGGTGTCTTTCCATTGAGAAGGAGGGGGTGGAAACCCAGAGAGGGACAAAGGATTCCCGCCTTATGCAAAAGATATATAAAGGGGTGGAACAGAACAAAGGGAGAAGAGGAGCCATCATGAAGAATCCCCTAGCTACCACCTGAGCTGGAACAAGAGCTGTACCGGGGAAAGAATTATGCCCAAGCCTGGAAGGTGTCCAGTCTGAGGAAAAAACACATCTCTGAGGGTGAGATTATCTGTATTCAGTTTGATTAGACATAGATTTGCGTATTTTATTTTATTTTGCTTGGTGACTTACTTTGTTCTGTCTGTTTCTACTTGGAACCACTTAAATTCTACTTTCTGTATTTAATAAAATCACTTTTTACTTATTAGTTAACTCAGAATATGTATTAATACCTGGGGGAGCAAACAACTGTGCATATCTCTCTATCAGTGTTATAGAGGGCGAACAATTTATGAGTTTACCATGTATAAGCTTTATACAGGGTAAAACGGATTTATTTGGGTTTAGACCCCATTGGGAGTTGGGCATATGAGTGTTAAAGACAGGAACACTTCTGTTAGCTGCTTTCAGGTAAATCTGCAGCTTTGGGGCAAGTAATTCAGACCCTGGGTCTTTGTTGGAGCAGACAGGAGTGTCTGGCTCAGCCAGACAGGGTGCTGGAGTCCTGAGCTGGCAGGGAAAGCAGGGGTAGAAGTAGTCTTGGCACATCAGGTGGCAGCTCCCAGGGGGTTTCTGTGATCCAACCCATCACAAGTCCTTCAGTGCCTTTGCACAATTCCCTGTGTGCCCAGAAGGACAGACAAGTTCTCCCACAATTTTCTGGGAAAGACCCAAAGCCGCCCATCTTACTGCAGTGCTAAGAACCATGGAATATGCCCCTCAGAAATCCTAGCACCTCACAAAATGGGTACAGCACCAGTTAAGTGGATGCACTAGAATATGGCTTTGCAGTGTGGCTGCCCCACACCTAAGCTAGGACAAGACGAGTGCTCACAAATGAGTTCCAATAACTGAGTTAACTTGAAAGTGAAGACATACACTTAAAGATTTTTTAAAATATGCCCCATTAAAGGTTTCTTTCTAGTTTTGAGCATATGGAGTCTGCTCTGTGTCCTGGTCTACTTGCCTTAGAATCAAACTCAAATCCTCTCCGTTTTCATTTTAAAAAAAATGAGTTTGGTGCACGTGGACAATGCCAGATTTATAGTCCCAGGGCTTGTCCACCTGAGGATAAAAAGTATATTTTCAAAACTCATTAGTTAACACATTTTAAAACCGCAGTGTAGAGATGGCAATCTGTGTTTTAACATATTAGCTGATTCTGTTGTAAGCTAGGCTTTCTATAGGGCTCACCAGGACCAACTAACATGGGTCACACCACAACTTTCCCTGTCTACACTAGGGTCTTAAAACATTATAGGTAATGTGGTTGCAAAAAAATATACCTTATATCCTAGGGTGGACAAGGCCCAGAGACTGAAGATCTCTGTTTATACCACAGCCTTGAACCCTGGTACATGTAAACATACTGCTAATTATTAGGATGTCTTCCATTTGCAGGATGGGAATGGCAACACCATATTTTTCTTGAGGCAAGTAATTCGATATTATTTTCCAAACAAGCCTTGGACACTCACCACAGCATCCTGGACACAGCGTACTGTTGTTTATATTTTTACCAAATCCTGGTTTGCAGTGATCCACTTTCTTACCAGTAAGGGAGCCAGAAATATAATGTATCTGGTGAATGTGATCTGATTCAGTATTTTGTACTTCAAAGAATTGTTTAATCTTAGTGTATGCCTAGAAGTAAAAAAAAACAAGAAGAAATAAGTTATTCAGATTCAAATCGCAAGACATCTAGCATGGCAGCACGGGAACATATGAGAGAGCAAAATGCCTCCGTCTACCTGCACTGGATACTAGCATCATGGCTACCGGATTGGGAGGAGAAATAGGCTCTGCAGAAGTGCTGAGCCCTCCCCCCTTTGCATAGGTGGGTGAGATTATCTTGGAGGGGGCAGAATGGGACCAGGACTGGGCAGAGCCTTGGCTCCGTACGCCTCCACCCCCAATGCACCAGCCGGCATATCTCCAGTCACTCAATGGGGAACGTATGCTGTACCAGGTACAGCGCGGCACAGTTTTGTCCTCCCTTGGAGCAGAAGGGGAACCAGGAGGGAAGATACTTTGGATCAGCACAATACCACATTGCCTCTTATTCTGGGCTCACGGCAAAGCCATAACTGAGCCCAAAATTATCACATGGTACAAACACAAGGTTTGCACAGTTTTTAAAAATGTATAAGAAAGCCTATCACAGGAGTAACATCAGACAGCCTAGGGGACAAGGCTTCTGAGAAACATGAGGAAATAAGTCATTTCTGAAATAACTCTTTCCCCCCCCCCCCAAAAAAAAAAAAGGCTTTTGGACTAAGCAGAAGAAAAATTCCTTGAGCTATTGTCAGGCTATTGTCTGTCTTTTCTTCATGGCATCAATTCTATTCTTCCTGCACCCTGGCATTCAATTTCCTAGTATTCTCGTTTGTTGTGTGTATGTGAAGTCGGAACAGTTATGTCAACCAGCTGTCAGACTCCTGACCCACTGGCTCAGCTTAAGGGGAAACGTGGGCAGGGAGGAAGGGGTCGTTACTAGTAGCAGCAGCAGACTGCACATCACATCACACATACAGTTTTGAAAATCTGTCCAATCAGCTGAGAAAGAAAAAAAGATGAATAGCGGATCAGATCCTCTGAGTATACACTTCATGAATGTAATTGTGTGCCAGTTCCTAGAAGGAAAAAATTAATGGGTACACACAGAATATTGATTACAGTGCACAAGATCAGGCTGACTCTAACTTTGGTTAATCAGCATGTCACATTCTGAAGGAGCTACAGCTGTACCTGACACAGTGAATTTCTCCTAGACCAGTGCATGGCTATTCAAGAATTCAACACACAGTACCAGGTACATCATCCTGCACTTGTCGCATACTCAGTGGCCCAGTTGTTGAAGTCCTATTTCAGAGATGCCATGTCTACTGTCTTGCCCAGAAGAGGTGGACAAGGCCATTCAATACAAAACTGGTTTCACCTTTACTTGCATGTAGAAAGATGAGAAAAGTATAATGGTGATGCCAAAGCTCCAGAGAAGAACAAATTATGATGCTCAGAAATATAATGGGACAGGAGAGGATAAAGAGCATGATTATTCAGCTAGGGCAGTAGTGAATCAATCAGTTTATACTGTAAAGGTATATTTAAAAAAACTAAAAGTCATAGAACACTTGGGAAAGGTACCAAAATGACAGCCCTGGAGACTGAAGGCCTCTGATTAGCCAAAAAATGGGCATCAGCGGGGCTTCAAGCTTGTTTCTGAGGAGCCAGTTCTAGGGTGAGAAGGCAGTTCGATCTCCAGGCCTAACTGATTCTTGGTTTTCCTGTTGATTTTAACAACAAGAGTGCCAATTAATGCCAACTGTGACTATGGTTGCCACCAAGTATTTTGGTTTGTCAACAAAAAAGTGAGAACAATTTCCCTGCATGTGGGCTGTGTATTTCTTCAGCAATACAGCACCTAGCAAAATGTTTAGGGGGGTTATTTTTGGATGTGATGTTAGAATGAATCAGTCTATAGAAAAGCACCAAAGTATAAAGTGCCATTGTTTCAAACTCTCACGGAAGTACCTCAGATTCCCTATTAAATGCAATACTAATGCAGTAAGAGTCCTTTTCTATCTATCATGACTTTTAATATAACCACAGTGCGAGAAAAATGTGATCAAGAATCAATGCTTCAAAATATTGCATTTTTATTATTTTCTTAATAAAACAGTTGTACCTTTTTGATGTAATTGGTGGAGTTTTCACATTTTGAACTTTTACAGGACTCTGCAAATGCCAGTGCAAAAGGAAAAACTGGAAATTAACAGAGAAAGAAGGATATTTAATCTTTTAATTTGAATGTTTTATGTTAATCTGTGAGGGGTCTAAAAAGTTTTGTCTATTTGAAAATTCCGAGAGTTTATAGGGCTGGTAGAAAGTGGGAGTGGGGTGAGGTGTAATTAAACTGTCTGGAAAAAAAATCTGCTTTTTGTCATTTTTATCTGCACTCTAGTTGCTTGGTAATGGGCATCAAGCATGGAATCCAAGAATAGATGCCATAATTAATTTTAACAGATAAGGTAGTTAAAGAGACTAGACATATATATACAGAAGTATAACACAAGCAGTTACTCTAAGCTGGTAGTTTCCATTTTAAAATTGATTTAGGATGAAAAAAATAGATTGGTCGGAGAAACTATTATGATTTTGGTCTAAAATTAACTGCCTGCAGGACTGAAGAAAGAAGCCCCCCCACACACACACACACCCCGCATGACGAAGCGTTGCATAAGTGACTCACTGCAAGTACAAATGTTTTCACTTTATTCTGAATCACCATTCCCAATGGCAGGATACCAGATTGAATGCAGTATGGTCTGCTCTAGTATGGAAACTTTTGGAGCAATGTAAATCTATCATTTTGAAATTCCTCATTTAACTTACAGAATGTGAACAGACTGTGACAGCAGATCTGAATCCCTTATCTCTTTTTCATCATGTTGATCTTTTCCACAAATGAGTGGATCAGTAACCTAATACAGTTGAGTTCATCCAACATTTCTTATTTAATCTATCCATTCTATGTATTTATAATATGGTTATCACCACTGTATAGCATGTAGGTGCAGACAGATAATCATATAAACAATTGGAAATTGCAGATATGAGCTTTCTTGATCTGTGTCAATTGGTAAATGTTCCCAATTGCTTTAACCTATTTAATGAAGAATCAATCAAAATCTCTATTTAATTTAGAACTGTTATTTGAATATGCATGAGAGATCTCACACAAAAAAACAATGAACCATCCATAAGTTGATTGATTCTTTGTTTGCATGATGCTTGAAATAATGACGGGGGGAGGAAAGAAAGTTTTTTTCCCTCCCTTGTAAAATAAATACAAATTATTGTAGGAGAGTAATTCAAGTAGAAGTTTTTAATGTTGATATATATTACACTGGAACTAATATTTCCAATATAAAAAAGTTTTCTGAATCTAGCTTATTTTGGATATCCAGCTTCTGTGGGTTAGGTTTACTTCTTTTTATGCTCAGCGATTTTTTAATTTTTTGTACATAAAATTACCAAAAATCAAGATAGATAGCTCCTATGATCTTAGTTAATGGTGTAAAAGCTGATCCTTATACATTGGAATTAATTGTCTAACCCTCTATCTAAGTTAATCTAAGGTATTTCTGGAGAATCTATTACCACAGCATCTGGGCTAAACCTCAAACTAGACTCTAGAGACTGAAGTTAAAGTATTTATGACCTGATGGTATACTTTGAAATCACTGGGGAATCTTGACATTGATTTCAATGGGAGCAGAATCAGAATCAAAAGAACTAACTGAGTTGTGAAAATTGAGGGCAAACGAGATACTTCTAATAGTATATGATCTATAGTTTTTGACATGGAAACACAGATGCAAAAACGTAATTTACCACAAATATCATGTATCGTTTTTCCTTCTTTGCTATATGTAAATCATGCAACATTTCCTCATGTATGTCATTTGTAAGTAACAGAATATTTAATTAATAGAAAAATATATATCTTACCCACAAACTGAAATGTAAGTTTGTGTGTTAGCATCGCCATTGTATCTGTAGCTGCATGGCATTGTGTGTTCCACTGCCGGATCTCACATTGAAGATCACGGATTAAGTTCTCCATATTTTCTAATAGTTGTTTTTCAAATGAAGCAACTGCATTGGTTTCACAGGTTTCTGTTTTGAATTCAGATGACAGATGTATACTTTTCCCTGGCTTATGATATACTATAAAAATGAAAAATCTCTCTCAATTATATAAACTTTCTGTTGTATCTCATCTATATATCTCCTTCTAATTAGCTATATATATATCCATGTATTAAGATACAAAATTGTCATTGTGTGTGCCACTCTGAAGCCCAGAATGCCTCATGAGTCACTGTCAAACGATGGAAACAGCTACAAACAGGGTTGAGAGCACTTTTTATTCAAAATATCACCAATTATCATGGGAATTTGTGCTCCATTAGGGTCCAACTGTTAAATTCTCAGCCATTCTGACTTTATGATTTACACGTGTGTGACAGCAAAGCATGTATCTCTGCCTTGTCAAGAGTCCTAGACTATTGTAATAGCAGAGGTAACTCAACCAATCACCATCCTTTCTCTACAGCTAATTTGCATGCAACAATTTCATTGGTTGTATGAAAAACTGCACAGATGATGGATTGCTTGGCCCAGCTGCCACACCCATGTGACAGCATGGGCTTTCAGCTACTAGTAAATATATAGTGCTTGACACTATAGTAGCTAAGCTTTGGTATGTATATATTTTCTTGTTATGTATAATTCCTGATAATTTGTTTGATAATAGTCAAAAAGGTATTAAATGGGGGGAAACACCCTAGAATTAATGCAATGAAATGTTACTGCTGCAAAAACCAAACACTAAAAAGTCTGGAAATCTTAGAAACTAAGGTTGCTCTGGTAATGTAAGGGTAATCAAATTGTATCGATTTTACGGTCTACAATGAGAAGGAAGTAGTAATTTAAAGTTGTATATTCAGCAAGTGAATCAGGAATAGAAAATAACCATGAGTAACACAGCTGTGTTAATATTGCCTGAGCAGCTTAAACTTTTGGAATGTCCTAACTTTTGAGCACTTGTTCTCACGGTGTTAATGCTCAGTATCCACTCCAGTTGGAGAGCAATAGGCTAGGTTAACTTCCTACTGTATTGCTGTCTGCAGACACAGACTCTCCCAGGTGAGATGGAGCAAGGCAACAACAGCATGCGTGTAGCAACTGGAGTATTAAAAAAATTCTATCGTTTAATTGTATGCAGTAGTTAAGAAGTAATGTGTGAATAGTGAATCAGTCTAAACCAGACCCTAACAGAAACAGCTTTGGCTAGCTCACACATTTACAGCTGTTCTTTAACTAGGGGTATTAGTGTTCCTTTTCATCTCAATAGTTATATTAGTAATTCTTTATCTTAGAGATTTTGGTTTTTATTATCCTAGTTTCTCCAAAGACACATCAACACGCTTTAGTGACTTTGTGAACCTTAATATAGTCTGACAATACTTATGCACTAAACTAGATGCACCTATATAGTTTGACTTATCCTCTCCTTTACTTTGCTTGTAATAAATTAAACAAGAACTGATATCCAGACTATACGGCATTCATCCTTTACATATTTTTCTTTGTTATACTGTAAACTTATTCCCCTAGAAGATCTGTTGGTAGTCCATGTTTGTCAGCCAAGAGCATTTCACTTTGTCCTTTGGGCATAATGTCCCTATTCAACAGCTGTATGCAGAATCCAGCTCTCAATTTGCTGATACGTTGCAAAATACTGAAGCTGACTATCTCAGTAATAATGTTTAAAGTTGATAGTGTCAGCTTCTTACTGTTATCTATTACCAAAGTGAAAGTGTTAAGCACTTTAAGTTAAGTAAACCTAAATGGGAATTGCTAAGTGCTCAGCATTTCTGAAAATCAAGACACTTATTAAATAATAACAACAACCTATTGTCTAACACTTTTCATCCACAAACTTTAAAAGTATTTTACAAAAGGAGGTTATTCCCATTTTACTGGTGGAGACATTGAAGCATGGAGAGATTAACTGATTTGCCCCAAAATCACACAGGAGATCAGTGGAAGAGCCAGGAATATAACCCATATCTCCTGACTCCTAAGTCAGTGCCCTAACCAATCAACCACACTGCCTACCTAAATCAGGATTTAGGAGCTTCACTTTAGCATCCATTTTTAAAATTCTGGATCTTATTTGTGACATCATGATGCTAATCTCAAGGACTATGTATACCCCCTCCATCAAAATACATTTTTAATAATTTCTACAGGGTCTAAACCACAGCTACTATGCCCCAGTTATCTTGAAAGGAATATTGTAGTTTACATTCCATACATTTTAACGGTCTTGATCAGGGGTGAAAGTAAAATACAGCTCTTACCCGTACGGAGCCCACTCCCCCTCCCCCCCCCCCCGCCCCGGAAGGGGCGGGGCGTCGGGCAGAAGGGACAGGGACAGGGCGAAAGTAAGTTACATTTCTTACTGGTACAGTCCAAACACAAGCAACCCACCTCTCCTACATACTTCATACCTCCCATTGCATGACTTTAATATAGAAAATAAAGCTACTACTACAACTACTACCAGTACTGTCTGTAATAAAACTTTAATATTGGAATAAGCCTGAAAAAGTGAAAACTCATGGTCACATTTTTCTCCTTGTCCTCCCTCCTCCTCCAGCCAGGCTGCTGATGCGGCTAGGCTCCGCGTTCCCCTGACCCCTCGCACTCAGCAGGGGCTGCAGCGGCTCCCCTCTAGCTTGCAGCAGGGAGCAGGGGGACTGGCTGAAGGAGAAGCCTGCCCAGGACGCCTGCTGCCTGAATAGGAACAGTTTAAATTTAGCTGTTCACTCTGCAGGATTAGGGGCCATTTATGACATCCTTGTTAATTTCACTCACAGTTGTTGGGGGGGTGGGAGGTGAGACCAAGGCAGGGGCAGAATACAATAGGTATTTGACTGCACATCTTAAATCCAGAGCTAATAAAAGCCACTGGAAGGGGAAAACTCACTGTCACATTGGTTTCTCTTCCTCCTCCTCCAGCCAGGCTGCCGAGGGGGCTAGGCTCCATGCTTCCCCTACCCTTAACCTGGCACTCAGCAGGGGCTGCAGCAGCTCCCCTCTAGCTTGCAGCACAGCAGGGAGCAGGGGGACTGGCTGAGGGAGAAGCCTACCCAGGATGCCTGCTGCCTACATAGGAACAGTTTAAACTCAGCTGTTCACTCCCTGGTTCAACCCGCGGGATTAGGGGCCATTTCTGGCATCCTTGTTAATTTCACTCAGTTGTTGGGGCTGGAGGAGGAGGAGGAAGAGAAACCAATGTGACAGTGAGTTTTCCCCTTCCACTGGCTTTTATTAGCTTTGAGTTTAAACTGTTTTTTGTGCAGCCAAAAGAGGTGAAAGTAAGCTAGTACTGAATGCTCCACTTATTTGCCGGTACGCTGTTGCACCTTTTTTTACCGGTACTCCTTACCAGCCTACTTTCACCTCTGGTCTTGATCCTGTGAAGTAGTGAGTGCCTCTTAAAAGGTGCTTAGCACCTTCAGCTCTCACTGACTGCAGTGGGACTTGAGACACTCAGCACCTCGCACAAGGTGTTCAGCTCAGATGTTTGTGTTCCCTCAGAGCTGTTGTATTAAATTTCCATTTGAAGGTAGTGCAAGTTTTCCTGCAATTAAATGCAAACATACAGAGGGACTGCTTGGAAAAAGGTTTATCCTGGCAGGTTTATGAGCAAATCATTCTGTATGTTTTGAAATAAAACTGGAATCCCAATGTACAAGTGAGTCATGGATCAAGATAGCATGCCTGGTTCTATTTCCTTCATATGTCCACCAGGTGGCAGTGCAGCATTAGTTTAGTTACCGCTTGAGCTGCTTTGAATTTGGAAGCAAAGAGATTTTATATTCCAACTTTTTCATTCTGTAAATACACACTAGGAAACACTCAACATCAGCATAATTTAGGATGTAATAATTTGATATGTTAGCGTATCATTTAAAATACCAATCAACATTATGTACCTCCCTTGCAGTTTTGTCATCTTGGACATGAAACTTCAGATTTCAACCCAGAAGTCCCAATAGCTCATTACCTCCCTTGACAGATATGTTCCATAATAACAATAAAACGGTCAACACAAAGGGTCAAACTTCGAGGCGAGAGGGAAGAAGTGAGCTTTTACAGATGCTGATCTGAGACTGTGGAATGCCCTTCTAGAAGAAGTGAGAATGATCATAGACCTCCTTCCCCTTGGAACGAAAGCACAAAAAACACTTCTTTAGCCTTGCTTTCCTACAACAATAGCTAAGAAAAGACAAAAGGAGGAAGAGAAACTCACACACTTCTTAACAAATTCTAGAAACCTCCTGTAAGTAGGGAGAAATTTAGTGCATTTATTAGACTCTAAGGACATCGCCATACTTTTTTTCTAACCAGTTCAGTTTAATCATAATGAGTTCAGATATTTCAAATCAAGCAAATTTTGAATACAAATAAAATAACTGAGACTCCATCTCCAACTCTCTCGTAAGTTTCCCTCAAATTCTCTTGCTCTCCATGACACCAGTCTAATATCTCCCAACTTCTGCCCTGTGAACAATCACTCCTCCCATACATTTAATCAAGTCTCTGAGTTACTAACTGTGTCCTTCAGAGGCACCTGGCTCTGGGGATTTCAGGAGCCATGGCAGTTACTCTATATCTCAATAGCACTACAATCCAATCTCACTCTGGTATAAACCTTTTATTCTCCAGCATGTATAATGTACCTCTTCAGCTCCAAAGTGCACAAGATTTGAATTGCTCTGGAGCTTCACAAGTCAGAAAAAAATTATGCATTATCAGTAGGATGACCAGACAGCAAGTGTGAAAAATCAGGGCAGAGGGTGGGGGGGTAATAGGTAATAAGCCCAAAATATTGAGACTGTCCCTATAACATCGGGACATCTGGTCACCCTAATTATGAGGTTCATGCAACCAAGAGGGAGTTTCCAGTGATGGATTTATTTGTGACAAGTTTGTTTTGCCAGTGTTGTAATGTCACTTCACAATTCCTTTTTTGTAATCATTTCCTTTTTAAGGTGTACTAGAAATAATTAGCCACATGTCTACCATGTAAGCAGAGAAATAACTATCTCTGTACATAATTTTATGTTTTTTCTCTAAGCATTCTCTTTAAAGGGTACTAGCATACAATTTAAATGTTTAGGTACTTTTATGGCATTATGCTTCCAGATCATTTGAATATTCATGTATTTTAATAACAAACCTGAAATGAATGAAAAAAAAAACAGCATTTGAGTAAAAGCATTTCAGAAACAAAAGCAATAAAGCTTCACTTACCATAGACCATGAAACGGATTTCTGTTGTCACATATTTATTATTATGTACATAGATGACATTGCAGATGTAACTTCCAGAGTCACTTCCATGAATATTATAAATTTCCAGGCTACCGTCATCAGTTAAAACAAACCTTTGTGATTCTAGAAATAAAAATTTACAATAAAATATTTTAAAATTAATAATGATATAAAGTAACTAATGGTGTTACCATAGTTGAAGCCTCCTGTATGGTTGGATTCTTCCATAAATCCATACTACCGTTCTTCTCATCAGCCACCTCTAATATACAGGGCACATAGGAAAGTAAAACAGTTATGCTTGCTCCGTGGGTTCCAGTGCATCACATTGATGATGGGTGAAAATGGTCCAATCCCCACATTCCATTTTTTTCAAAACATAAATGATGTTAATAAATATCTAAGGAGGAAAGGATAAGCCGATGGTGGGATATGTGAAAAAATTATTTGGAGAACTCTAAATATGATAGCATTTTTCTTTACATTGGGGTCTACTACACAGATTCCACTACTTAGTGAATACAAATCGATAAAATAATGAAATGAAAGTAGGCTATTATGTTAGATACAAAATAATAAATAATAATTATTATTCAGCTTTTAGGCTCAGGGTATGTCTATACAGCAGTCATGGGCTATAGTCACAGCTTGCGTAGACATACCCAAGCTAGCTTCGGTTTAGCTTGTGTACTGGAGCAGTGAAACTGCGGTAGTGCACGCTTCAACATGGGTGAGCCCTGTTGGGTGAACCCAGGGTTCCAGGCAGGCTTGTGCAGCCCTCACTGAAATGCATGCTGCTAGTTAGATTAAAGCTATGTATGTATGTATGTCTACTTGAGCTGCAATCACTCCCTGTGATTGCAATATAGACATATCCTTAGGGAGACTTCCATGGACTTCAGTGGGTTTTGGATCAGGCTCGTATTTCACTTTTCATCTGTAGATCTCAAAGTGCCTTACACAGAGGATGATATTATTCCCACTTTACCATGAATAGAAATTGAGGCACATACAGGGGAAGTGACTTGTCCAAAGACACACACAGCAAGTCAGTGTTACAGCAGGGCATATAACCCAGATCTCCTGACTCTCAGTCCACAGCTCCTCCATTGGACTTCAGACGGCCTGGCAGAACTTACCGGATAAGTAAGCTCTTAACAGAAGAACTCTGAAGTCTCACAAGTCTAGTATAGCTTCAAGTATTGCAAAGTTTGTTTAAAACATTAAGAAGTTTTACATAGTAGAGATTAAAAAGAAAGTGAAAAAGCACTTTTCCTTCACACAGGGATTTTCCATGGGGAAGTGATAAGTACTCGAGGCCTTATTATACTTGAGGAATATATTGAACTTTTTTTAAAATTCCCATTGAAATTAATGAAAGTGTTTATTTGGATAGGTGGTTATATGACCTTAATTTTGTATACCGATCAAAATTACAAATTACAATTACCCCTCCACTCAGCATGAATAATAATCTTCCTTAGATTTTCTTAAGATTGTACATATGAACATCAAATGCTACAAATAGCAGAAATACAGGAAATACTAAATCAAAATCGTCATCCCAATATACTCCTAGATTCAAACTCTGTACAGGTGTCTGTAGGCTTTATTGAAAAAGCTCATACCTACACTGCTGTTCCCTTATTGGGCTCTGGGTGAAAAGCAAGCCTGAAGCTCCCAATATTGATGTCTTCTTATATTTGAAAATTCAGTTTAATCAAAACAGTGAGCCCAGTCAGGAGGGATGGGGAAGAGGTTTTGGGAGCTCAATAAAAAAAATAAAGCCTTCCTTTTTATCTCTTCACATCTTCTGTTCATCTCCTCATTTTGGTCCCTATTTGGCTGCTCTCTTCTTTCCTTTCTTTTCCCATTTTTCCTGTTACCATCGTATTTCTCTCTGTTCTTTTGTTCTTTGCTCTCTTTCTTTTTCTTTTTTTGCACTGTTGCTAGCACTTCCTCTTTCATATTTTATGTCTTTCTCCCACATTTAAAGCACCTTCTCTCCTTTACTTCCTCCCTCCAAATCAGACCGACATTCTAGACAGTTTCTGTAAGAACTCCTATATACAGAGCACTGCAAACACAAGGACACTATTTACAAACAGTCAACTTCCTTCTATGTCAAGCTGTCTAAACATTACTCCTGGGGGAATTCTGCGCTACTGCGTACATGCATAATTAATGAGCTGTGCATATTTTTAATTTGTTGTGCAGAAAGAAGCTTCTGCTGAAATGTTGCTGCAGTTCTGCTTTTTTCCTACCAGAGGGCCCTGTGGCACTAGAATAAAGCAGCAGCTCCTGGCAGCTAGGAAAGAGAAAGAGCATGCCTTCTTTGCAGTACCTGCCAGGCCAGGTGAGGAGACAGGGCTATGGGAAGACAGACAATGTGGCATGCTGGGGGGTCATCCAGGGGCTCATAAGGACTAGTGGGGAGGACAGACTGGGGCAGGGGCTGAATGGGAGTGGAGGCTCAGGAACATGGAGGGAGGGAGGTGCAGGGCCACATGATGATTGGGGAAGGGGTACAGAGCTACATAGAGACAGAGCAGGCAGGGTGGGGGCACAGAGACACATATGGACAGGGGGAGGGCGTGCAGGGTCACATGGCAATGGGGGAGTGGGTGTCTGAGTGGGAGTGGGGGGACACATATGGACAAGGGGTGCAAGGACACATGGGGTCGCAGGAACACATGGGGACAGGGGCAGATGTGCCTGACTGAATAGGAGAGGCTAGGGGGGTCAGCCAGGGTCTGCATGGGGGAAGCTCCCTAACAATCCCTCCCCACCTCCCAAAAAAACCTGTTCCATACTTTTCCCATCCATACCCAACAACCCTCCAAGTTTCCAGCAATTTATTTCCCTCTCCCTCAGCTCCTCCATTACCCCCTGATTCCCCCAAGCCTTTGCACTGCTTCTGAGGGGTGCGTGAAATATGGTTCTGTATTGTAGTTTAAATTAATTATTACTCAGAGTGCTGTACTAATATGCCTACTAAGGAAACTATTTGTCTAAAAGCATTTCCTGAATCTTTTTTGTTGTCTGTATTGTTACAGACATATTTGCTGACAGGTATTTTGAAATAAATGACCAAATATGATTGAAACTGGTGTGATTATATTGTGTTTTGACAAATAAAATATGCCGCATTTTGCAGAATTTTAAAATATTGTGCACTAAATTTTTAATTTTTTGGCACAGAATTCCACGAGGAGTAAAACATGGAGCCTAACTGCAATGGGAAGATGACCAGAATCATATGGTTTTAAGCAGTTTCTCTTTTCAGCTAGTTATGTACCCATAACTTTAGAGGGCTGTTTTGTCTGCGTTGCTGGCAGCAGCTCAAACTGTACAATCTAAAATAGATGTGGATCCACATTTGCCCCATAGATGAATATTTCCTTAAAATAAAACTTTTTCTTCTTTTTATACCACTAATTTCAAACTTACAATTTTACCAAATATACCCTTCAAACTGTTTATATTGCTTTCTACTTATATTACTCCTGATTGGTTATTTTTCCTCAGAATCCATTTATGATTCCTATCAAATGCAATACATTTATCCAAACTACTCTTGTTTGCATATTCTATTACAGTTCAGCTCAGGGCAAAAGTAAAATTAGAAGGTGTAAATTGGCTGCAAATATTAAAAATATAATTACCTTTGGTTATCAATCCTATGGGACCAATCCACTGATATTTTGGATCAATGATTCTCTGCTTTAACAGCTTTTGAGTCAAACACTTAAGAATTAAGTCTTTGGAATTAATGAGAACATACACTGGAACTAAAACAGAAAAAACGTTAGAATATAATTAGACACAAGAGTAGACAGACTGACATCAAAATGAATATAGACAAGGATTGGCCCTGTAGCCAAGTGGCAAAGGAATCACTACTTCATAGAGGCTCTGAGTGTGAAATACTGACCCCACTGAAGACAATGCCAAAATTCCCATTCTTGTTTTGTGTAGGCACAAAGAGTTTTGGTTTCTAATGCTGTCCGTCCAGCCTGTTTGAGAGAGATGAATCTAGGACTAGAATTATCACCCAGTGTTAGGGAATAAGCAATGTGAGGGGAAGAGATCAAAACAAAAACACCCTAGATTAACAATTTCTATGAAGTGTTGGAACACTGATTAGTATAAATGAATAATCAGGTTTCTCCCAGTATTATTGGCTTACCAGTTGATCCTTCTATTCCAAGTATTTGATCAGAAATTTGTGGAGCATCTGGAATAGCTGCGACTCCACCAGTTTCAAAAAAGGCCACTGAGTCATGAATTCTATCTATATTTTCTCGCTTCAAGCGTGCACCTCCTTTCTTTATAAGATGAGTCTTATCCAAAAAGCAAGGACTTCCAGCTAGATCAATAGAAAGAAAAAAAACAGTATTACAAAACATAAATAAAAATGTAAACAATTACAAATAAAGTAAAGGCAGTTGTGCTCTAAAATACCTAGGGATCTGTAACACTGAAATAGCATAATTTTGCATTTGTACTCTATGTTACATAAGATGAAGTGTCATGTTTTTACATTTTTAATTGCTTTCTAGTACTCTGAAACAAAAATTCAGTCCACCTTGGAGCTTGAAGCCAGGATGTAAGCTAGCAGCATTAGAAAATGGATATGTCACTTACTCTTTGTAGGGCTAAAATAGGAAGTGAAACTATGATAGTAAATGTTATTGGGTTGTATATAAATATATGAAAAGTTGCCCATCTCTGATCAGAATGTGTATGTGAATGAAGCTTGGAGTATGTGATAACTTTGGTTCTTTAGGTACAAGAGACTGAACAAAAGGGACTCTCAGGGCCAAATTTCAAAAAGGGAGCATTTAAAAATGTTTCCTCTGCTAAAGTTAATTTTTTTAGAAAAAAAATTATAGAAAATGCAATATTAGAGAAAAATGCAAATAGAACGAGTTAGAATGTAAAATATGGAGACTAAATTCAATCATTTATATATGTGCAATCCAGGGATTACTATCCTACATTTAGTGCAAATACACTCTCAGCTCTGGAGTCACTCCAGCTGAACAGAATTGTTTATTAGAGAAGCAATATATACCCTTCTTAAGTTTTATACCCTATAATGGCACTAGAGTTCAATTCTGCCAATGAACAACACTCTTTTATTTAGCTGGTGCTAATCCTTGCTAACCATAGTAGAGCTATTATATGGTCTCAGTAAAAATCAATTCAGCCTCACTTCTTATTTGTATTAAAAGCTCAATCTACTACACTGGTACAATTGAAAAATCTATTACTATGAATTAATTCTTCTACAGTACTTTGAATATGTAGTATAGTGGCCCTTTAAAAAGTTTGCCAGTTTTCTTAGATAATTAACAAAAAACATTCAGTATTCAAGATATTTCTTAGAATAAGTATTGAGAAGTAGAAGGGAATACTGAAGATACTGAGATAAGCTAGATAGATAATGACGGTTACCCTAGTCCTTAAGGACCAGCATTGTGAGCTCAAGCCTTTGCAAAGACAAAGCCATGCTGGGAAGGAGGAGGAGGAGGCACTCTCCTGAAGAGGCAATGCTTGGAGGCATTAGACCTGTGTAAATTACAGTGGACTCATTTCTTGACTGTGTCAAACGTATTCTTGGTGTCGTCGTGCCAGGATGTGGGGAGACAAAGGTGGCTCTAAGCTACTTTTCTGCCTCCACTGATCCTCATGTTTGTAATTTCTTTGTATTTAGTACTTTCTGTGAATTTCATTAATATGCCATTTCTCCTAAATCTCTTGTTGACTTCAATGGGAGTAGACTTGGGCCCGTAATGAAGCTTTAGAGATTTTTTCCCCAATTCAGTATGTTGCTTTTTATCATTAACCTTCATTTATAGTCTTTCAGTCATTTTTAATCCATACAACATTGATTGTATCCTCATTGGTTTGAATTAATATTGAGTATAAGATTTCTTAAGACTCTCTGCCAGGGGATGTTCTTAGAACACCTGATACATTTATAAAAAACATTCTTAAGTTGCTGAACACCTTTGCGCTGTGGTAACTTACTCTGTTTTTTGCTGCCCCTTTCTTATCCCTCCCATATTCATATTTAGTTATCTTTCTTCTTTTCTAAATACAGCACAAGTTTGTTTTTTAACTTCACATTTTTGAGTACCCTCAAAGTCACTGTGGCCACTTCTTATTTGTTGTGCAATTTTTCACAGTTATTGCGTTTTGCCTAATAGCATCACAAATTGCCTAGCCTTCTTCCACATTGTTGGGTTTTCATACTTCATCTTATCACACGTAAAAGGAGACCAAATAATACAAGTCCAGGAATTTATCAAATGTGCTCTCTTATGCAATTAGTGCTCTGTAGCAGTTGCTCATCATCATTTTCTTCCATTTTTCATTCTTTGTATTTCTTTAGCCAATGTATTTCACCATCAATATCTTCATTATCTAATTGTAGTTTGATGTAGTACTGTAATCATATTTAAGATATTAAAATTTCAGAGAAAAATAGAATGCATTAGCTGGACAATGTGAAACATTTCAACCTCCAAGACATAACTGTGTGGCAGGCATAAGAAAGGCAGGTAGTTGAACTATGGGGACTACATACTAAAGAATATAGCATTGAAAACCATATAGTCTTTTATCTGTCAGCACCACCTGGCACTGGGGTTGTAAACAGTATATCTGAGCCAACATCTGGCAGGAAAAGGAAAAGCAGTCATCATGATCCATATTAGTAATGATAAAGAATGTGCAGAATGCTGAGTCTAGAATTAATATCCTTCTAAAATATAGTTATAAAGTAAATTTTTGTGTCACTTTTCAGAGGGGTGGTCTAGAAAATACAATTCCATATAAATACACATTACAAATCTGGAAAAAAGGAGCAGATCACCTAGGCTGACTAAAAATTAGCCAGGTAATCAGCTGTGTAAATCAGCTACAGTACTTAAAGCAATTAAATGTTTACAGTTACTTAAGAGATCAAAGAAATTCTAACGTTTCAGCTTCTCTTGATTTCATCAAGTCAATATTTCAGCACTTAAAAGTTCAATTCTAGGAACAGCAGCATGTTAATCAATTACACTACCATCCAGTTTGTGCATGAGGAACCTTTGAAGTTATGTTGGGTCCTTTTGAATTAAATAAGAGACTGATGACTTAATAATGCAATAGCCTAATACAGTTAAACACACTAACATGACCTAAACTAAATGTAGTTTTAAAATAGCTTTCTGGTTACAAGGATTGATTCCTGACAGCAATTTCCCATGCAACCAGATGTTCCAGTTCCTTACAATAGAGAAGAGTGTGCATTCACAGTTAAAAAAAATCTTAATATTTTAGATGTTATATTAAGTTAATAAGAAACTGAAAAAACTTGTACTTTCAAACATCCTGGCAATTCCAGTTATAAAAATGTTGTATATATCAGTGAGAACTTATATGAAGAGGAAATAATCCACGGAATTTGTGCCTTGGAGAAGTTTTTAACCTAAGTTGGTGGAATATAAATTTACAGCGTCTTTCATGCGGGTCCCCACATCTGTACCCCAGAGTTCAGAGTGGGGAGGGAACCCTGACATGGTGGCAGCGCGGTGGGATTATTTTGAACCAGAAGCACAAACCTGAGGATTTTAAAAGCATTTTTTCTTTTGGCTGACTTAAAAAAAAAAAAACCTCCCTCGTTTTTCAAAGGGCATTTTTTTTTTAAGCTGAGAGCAGCTGGAGGTTTTTTTTCCTCTCTGCCTCAGGGCAGAGTAGCTAAGTTCTGCAAGGGAATTCACAAGCTGTTTTGTTTTCTTTCTAAACTCTCGGGTTAGGCTAGGATGACAAGCGCAGAAAGGCTAGGATGACAGAAAGTGATGTCCAGAAAAAACTGGAATTAGCCAGATTTGAAGCTGAGGAAAGAAAGAAGGAATATGACAGCTGGAACTGAGACAGATGGAGATTGATGCACAAGTGGCCAGAGACAAAGCTGCTAGGGAGGAGAGGGAAAGAGAGAGGCAGCATTCTGGGGAGGAGAGGGAAAGAGAGAGGCAGCATGAACTGGAGGTGATGGAGTGGAAACGACGGAACCCTTCAGCAGCTGGCTCCACTTCCCCAAAAATCCACAAATGGGAGCGACTATGTCCGCAGTGTGATGAATCCAGTGATATTGCTGAATATTTCATCACCTTTGAGAAACTGTGCACCCTCCATGCAATTCCTGACGATCACAAGATGATCACATTGGTAGCAAAATTGACTGGAAGAGCTCTGGACATATTCAACAAGATGCCTATTGAGGATGCTTCTGATTATGGTTAATTTAAGGATTTGGTTTTGAAACAATTTCAAATTACACCTGAAACTTAGAGTAAAATTTAGAGCCCTTAAGAGAGGGGCTGGACTAAGTAATGTGGCTTATGTAAACCAGATGAAGGATCTGTTAGGCCTTGGCTACACTGGTGTTGTGCAGCGCTGCAACTTGCTGCGCTCAGGGGTGTGAAAACGCCCCCGCCAGCGCAGCGAGTGTAGCGCTGTAAAGCGCCAGTGTAATGAGTGCCTGCAGCGCTGCTTGCTCGCTCGCAGCGCTGCAAGCTACTCCCCTCGGAGAGGTGGAGTACATACAGCGCTGCGAGAGCTCTCTCGCAGCGCTGGCGGCGCGACTACACTCGCGCTTCACAGTGCTGCCGCAGCAGCGCTGTGAATTCCCAAGTGTAGCCAAGGCCTTAGATAAATGGGTCAAAGGCAGGGCTGTAACTAGCTTTGAAGGAATGTGTGACTTGGTTGTCCAGGAGCAGTTCCTGACCAATGATGATGTAAAACAGTGTTTATGGGATGAGAAAATGGACTCAGCAGAAAGTCTTGCTTCTTATGCTGATCAATACGAGCAGTCCCAGACAGTCAGAGAGGTGGGGCAAATCAGAACAAAATGGGTGGAGGTAGCACAGAGGAACAACCCTGGTCGCAGTTTGGGTGGATACCAGAAGGGACACCCCGAGACCACACCATACTACCGGGGCCAGCCCAAGGCCCCAACTACACCCCAAGGAAAACCCCAGACACCTTGTAGTCCCACCACACCATTCTCCAGCAACCCACCTTGCCCCAGTGACCAGTCAGCTGAATGATGTTTTAAATGTAACAAGCTGGGGCACGTAAAGGCGAACTGCCCCAAGAACCCCAACCGATTACAGTTCATTGCACTGGGGTCACACCAAAGGTCCTCAGGCCCAGATGCCTCCCAGATACCCTCAGAGCAAAGGGAAACTGTGAGTGTGGGCGGGAAGAAGGTTATTGCTTGGATGGACACTGGAGCACAGGTGTCAGCTATCCACCAATCCTTAGTGGACCCCAAATTCATCAACCCAGAGGCCCAAGTGACGATTCAACCCTTCAAGTCAAACTCTTTTGACTTACCTACAGCCAAGTTGCCTGTCCAGTACAAGGGCTGGTCAGGAATGTGGACTTTTGCCACCTATGATGATTATTCCATTCCCATGCTGCTGGGGGAAGACTTGGCCAACCATGTGAAGCTAGCCAAGAGGGTGGGAATGGTCACCCGCAGCCAGGCTAAACAAGCTTTCACACCTAGCTCTGTTCCTGAGCCTTCTACAAGGGCCCAGTCTGTGTAACCAGAGACCCAGACTGAGGTGGTGGAACCGGACCCCATGCCAACGTCTGCAACAGCAGTAGTGGATCCAGTCGCAGAGACCCAGCCAGAGCCAGGCCCAGAACCGGCAGAGCAACCAGCACCAGAACCATTGCCAGCACTGAATCCAGCGCTTGCAACCCCGTCTACAACTCCAACGCCAGAGGGCACCACCGAGCCTACACTGGCAGCAGCAGCTAAACCTGCGCAAGAGGCTCAGCCGGAGCCTGAAACACAACCTAGTGCACCAACGGAGAGTGGTTCACAGTCAAGGGAAACAGCCCCATCACCTACATCACTTCCAGAGGGATCAAGCCCAAGTCCACAATCCAGTGAGGAATTAATGTCTCCAGCATCAAGAGAACAGTTCCAGGCCGAGCAGAAAGCAGATGACAGCCTCCAAGGAGCTTGGACGGCAGCATGGGGCAACCCACCGCCTCTCAGCTCTTCAAATCGATCCTGGTTTGTTGTAGAACAAGGACTTTTATACAAGGAAACTCTTTCTGGTGGGCACCAGGAGGACTGGCATCCTCAAAGACAGTTGGTAGTTCCCACTAAGTATCGGGTAAAGCTCTCGAGCTTAGCCCATGATCATCCTAGTGGCCATGCTTGGGTGAACAGGACCAAAGACTGTTTGGGGAAGTCCTTCCACTGGGAGGGAATGGGCAAGGAAGTTTCTACCTATGTCCAGTCTTGTAAGGTGTGCCAAAGAGTGAGAAAACCCCAAGACCAGGTCAAAGCCCCTCTCCAGCCTCTCTCCATAATTGAGGTTCCATTTCAGCGAGTAGCTGTGGATATTCTGGGTCCTTTTCCAAAAAAGACACCCAGAGGAAAGCAGGAGATACTGACTTTCATGGATTTTGCCACCCGATGACCAGAAGCAGTAGCACCAGGGCTAAAAGTGTGTGCCAAGCATTAACAGACATTTTTGCCAGGATAGATTGGCCCTCTGACATCCTTACAGATTCGGGAACTAATTTCCTGGTAGGGACCATGAAAAGCCTATGGGTAGCTCATGGGGTGAACCACTTGGTTGCCACCCCTTACCACCATCAAACAAATGGCCTGGTGGAGAAGTTTAATGGAACTTTGGGGGCCATGATTCGTAAATGAGCACTCCAATGATTGGGACCTAGTGTTGCAGCAGTTGCTCTTTGCCTACAGGGCGGTACTACATCCCAGTTTAAGGTTTTCACCATTTGAACTTGTGTATGACCGCGAAGTTAAGGGGCCATTACAGTTGGTGAAGTAGCAATGGGAGGGGTTTACGCCTTCTCCAGGAACTAACATTCTAGACTTTGTAAACAACCTACAAAACACCCTCCGAACCTCTTTAGCCCTTGCTAGAGAAAACCTAAAAGATGCTCAGGAAGAGCAAAAAGCCTGGCATGATAAACATGCCAGAGAGCGTTCCTTCAAAGTAGGGGACCAGGTCATGGTCTTGAAGGCGCTCCAGGCTCATAAGATGGAAGCGTCGTGGGAAGGGCCATTCATGGTCCAAGAGTGCCTGGGAGCTGTTAACTATCTCATAGCATCCCCCACCTCAAACCTAAAGCCTAAGGTGTACCATGTTAATTCTCTAAAGCCCTTTTATTCCAGAGAATTAAAGGTTTGTCAGTTTAGAGCCCAGGGAGGAGATGACGCTAAGTGCCCTGAAGGTGTCTACTACGAAGGAAAAAGTAACAGTGGCGTGGAAGAGGTGAACCTCTCCATGATCCTTGGACATATGCAGTGACAGCAGATCAAGGAACTGTGCACTAGCTTCGTGCCGATGTTCTAAGCCACCCCAGGACGGACCGAACGGGCATACCATTCCATTGACATAGAGCTCCAGGAAGAAATCACAGGCAGTGTGGAGCAGGCTGTCCAGCACCGTCTGTGATTTGGGGCGGGAGGGTGTGTCATGAACATACAGCTAAGGGTAGCATAAAATCCCTCCTTTACCTGTAAAGGTAAAGGGTTAAGAAGCTCAAATAACCTGGTTGGCACCTGACCAAAAGGACCAATAAGGGGAGAAAATACTTTCAAATCTGTGGGGGGAGGTTTTTGCTTTGTGCTCTGTGTGTGTGTTGTTCTCTCTGAGACAAAGAGAGAGACCAAGCAAGTAATCCAGCTCCTATTGAAATGATACATCTAATATTACTGAAACAGTAAGGAAATGAGTTAGATTCTCTTTTATTTTAGCTTGTGAATTTTCCCTATGCTAAGAGGGAGGTTTATTCCTGTTTTTTTGTAACTTTAAAGTTTTGCCTAGAGGGGAATCCTCTGTGTTTTAAATCTTATTACCCTGTAAAATTACCTTCCATTCTGATTTTACAGAGGTGCTTCTTTTACTTTTTTCTTTATAATAAAGTTCTGTTTTTTAAGAATCTGATTGGGTTTTTAGTGTCCTAAAAACCCAAGGGTCTGCTCTGTGCTCACTTTGGTTACCTATTTGGTTGGTATATTATTCTCAAGCCACCCCAGGAAAGGGGGTAAAGGGGCTTCGGGGGATATTTTTGGGAAACAAGAACTACAAGTGGTCCTTTTCCTGAATCTTTGTCTAACTCACTTGGTGGTGGCAGCGATACCATCCCAGAGCAAGGAATTTGTGCCTTGGAGAAGTTTTTAACCTAAGCTGGTGGAATATAAGCTTAAGGGGTCTTTCATGCAGGTCCCCACATCTGTACCCCAGAGTTCAGAGTGGGGAGGGAACCCTGACACAGCCCTTAAGTCTAAGAATTTATAAAAATTAAACTCTCTCATACATACCAACAAGGACTCTAGGTTCAATCTAATGGTGAATGCAGTCATGATATGTATCTCCACCCCTTCCTCATGATACACCCAAAAATAAGTCATTCTTGGTTAGCCTCAGTAAACAGGAATGCAACCAAAAGGAGACAGAGAGAGAGAGAGAGCTCAAACCAATGAAGAAGCCCTAGTTCTCCAATACCACTGCTTTTTTTTTTTTTGGCGCCAGTTTAACTTACATCAATGTAAAAATAGTATAACCGAGTGGAGAATTGGGCCCTATATTTTCTATTTTTACTAGCCTGAAATCAATAACGTCCAAATCTTAAAAGCCGCCTACCTTTAGATTTGTAAACGTTCAGTTTCATGTCGTTCCAACATCTATATCATGTGCCCTTTCTCTGAGTACCGCTGCCCACTCAGCCCTCTTAAATGGAGTTGTAACTGATTTGCAGTGGTACAGCACCTAGCTCTATGGGGTCCTGCTCTATGACTAGGACTCCTAGTTGCTACATTAATAAAAATAAGAATAATGGAACATTTACAGTGTTCCACTGTAGCTGATTCTGATGCCTCTTGAAACCTGATTCTGATTTCACTTGCTCCAATATACACTAACAGTAACTCTACTGAAGTCAATAGTACTACTTCATTATAAACAGGATTTCTGTTTTTTGGGGGCTTATTTATTTCATTTTTTCAGTGTTTATGTTTTGCAATTTGAGGTTTTTTTAAGATGTCAAAAATCAGGTTTTTTCAGGGCTTTCCTCTTTGTATATACTGTAATGAGTAGTCTCTTTGTAATGTTCTCTAGTGTGCTTTAACATAGTGCTGCTTCAAACAGCACTACATTAAAATGCACTAGGGAATCTTTAGTAAGCACCAGCAGCTCTACATGGACCAATTAATGCGCAACAGGTTAGTGCACTTTAGAAATCACATCCCTGTAGTATGCATTATTGATCCGTGTAGACAGGCCCTTAGATGCAAGTAACCATTTCTGGTGTTTTTCCAGTGTTTAGTGGATAAACACCAATTTTATTTTTTTGTTATCAGGGGTGTTTTATCAGTGCTTATTGGATAAAACTGAAAATCAGAAGCCCTGCTTTTAAGTGAGATCAGAACGAGGTGCCTCATGTTAGTTTTATATTTAACTATTTTTACAATAAGAGCTCTTCAAATAGAATCTATGTAAGAGAGGGTTACTCACCTTGTGCAGTAACTGAGGTTCTTCGAGATGTGTCCCCCTGTGGGTGCTCCACTTCAGGTGACGGTGCATCCCGGCACCATTGATCGGAGATTTTCAGTAGCATTGCCTGGCCAGGCCGCACATGCGCAGCAACTGTCTAGTGGTGCCGTTGGAGTCTCTTCAGCGCGTGCATGGCCCGACCCCCTCAGTTCCTTCTCTACCGTAGAGTCCACATGTCGAACTCCAAAGTAGAGGGGAGGAGGGTGGATAGTGGAGCACCCACGGGGGGACACATCTCAAAGAACCTCAGTTACTGCACAAGGTTAGTAACCCTCTCTTCTTCTTAGAATGCTGTCCCTGTGGGTGCTCCACTTCAGATGAATGTAGAGCAGTACCCACTATGGTTGGGGGGAGACTTTGGAGTTATGTGCATAACAGCAGCAGAAAGGACAGTAAGGCCTAATATGGCACCCACCCTGGAGTCTTGTCTCACCGGATTAGGAAAGCATCCCCCAGGGATAGGGGACCAAGTCCCGCCCTGGAACAAAACAGCAGGCATTTGTGGTTCTGTGCTGTGGCGCATAAGTCGATAGATGGGAACCCCTATTGATAGAATATCTGTTGTAAGATCGTAGGGTTCAGTTCCCATTCGTGCTCTTGTGAGAGCCGTCTGCTTAATGTGTCGGCAATGGTGTTTTGGCATCCTGGTAGGTAAGAAGCTGAGATGTTGATGTGGTGCTGGATACACCAGTTCCATAGTCTCATGGCTTCGGTGCATAGGGAGTGGGATCGTGCCCTCCCTTGTCTGTTGATGTAAAACATAACTGCAACATTGTCTGTCATCACTCAAATTGATTCGTTTCTTAAAAGTGGTAGGAAGTGAAGACAGGCGTATCTTACTGCTCTGAGTTCTAGCAGGTTATGTGAAGGTGTGCTTCCGATGGCGACCACCTGCCTTGTGTCGTGTGGTGGTCCAGGTGTGCCCCCCAGCCCAGTAGAGAAGCACCTGTTGTGATCATGATTGAAGGAGGCTGTGGTGAAAGGGAACCCCATGCAGATGTTCTCTGGTCTTGTCCACCATTGTAGGGATGCTAAAACCTTGGTCAGTGGTGTTACCACCATGTTGGGGCTGTGTTTGGTGGGTCTGTATACTGAACGCAGCCAGCCCTGAAGACACTGCGTGTGTAATCTGACGTGTTTTACCATGAACATGGTGCCGGCCATGTGTCCTAGTAATTGTAGGCACGTCCGTGCTTCGATTCATGGACAGATGTATCTGATGTCTATGAGATGTTTGATGGCTAGGGCTCTGGCTTGAGTTGAGTCCTGGTGTGCCTTGATGAATTCTAGTTGTTGTGTGGGTATCAATGTGGACTTCTGAAAGTTTATTTGCAACCCCAGTCTTTGGAAGAGGTTGATGGTCTATCGTATAATTGTTTCTGTCTCTGTTTACAAGTGTCCTTTGATAAGGCAATCATCTAGGTATGGGAAAAATATGATCCCTTGTTTGCGCAGGTGAGCTGCGACTACTGCAAGGGTTTTGGAGAACACCCTTGGTGCTGTGGACAGTCTGAATGGGAGCACTCTGTATTGGAAGTGGTCATGTCCCACTGTGAATCGGAGGAATCGTCTGTGACCCGGATGTATTGAGATGTGTAAATATGCATCTTGTAGGTCGAGGGCTGAAAACCAGTCCCCCATTCCAGCGCTGGGATTATTGTGCCTAAAGTAACCATCTTGAATTTTTGGGAGCATATGAATTTGTTGAATTTTCGAATGTCTAGTATTGGTCGCCATCCACCACTTTTCTTCTGGATTAGGAAATAGTGGGAATAAAAACCCTTCCCTCTGTATTGTGTTGGTACTGGTTCCATGGCATCTAGCTGTAGTTGATGATCTACTTCCAGTCTTAGAAGGTGCTCGTGAGAACGGTCCCAAGACAGGAAGGTGGGTAGAGTAGGGGGGACAAAAAGTAAAAGGGATGGAATAGCCCGATTGAACTATTTGTAAAACCCAACAGTCTTGTGTAATATGCTCCCAAGCTTGATAAAAATGCTGTAGGCGGTGACCAAATGGGCAGATAGGTGCTGGTGTTAAGGGGAGGTCATTCCGACCCTCGACCAAGCCTTCAAAACTGGTTTGTTCCCTGATGGTTGGGACGCCGCTTGTTGAGGTTGTGTCTGCCGGTGTCAAGGTGGTCTATTTCTGTGTCTGCCCGCCTCGTAAGGCCTGGATTGAGGGTGGGTGTATTGAGTATCCCTGTTTCGTTGGTATGGTTGGTACCACTTCCTTTTTTGGGGGCGGTGTATATATGCCAAGTGTACGAAGGGTCGCTTGAGAGTCCTTCATGGTGTGTACGACTTCATCGGTTTTTGCTGAAAATAGTTTGTCTTTATCGAAAGGTAGATCCTCAGCCTTTAGTTGGAGCTCTTTTGGTATGCCAGACAATAGCAGCCACGAGGCTCTGCACATCACTATCGCTGTAGCCGTGGTACGGGCTGCAGTATCAGCGATGTCCAGGGAGGCCAGTAAGGCTGTCCTGGTGACCAATTGTCCCTCCATCAGGATTAATTTAAATTGTGCTCTCCTGTCTTCCGGTATGTCTGCGGTAAACTCAAAGAGTTGATGGAGACAGCACCAGTACTCGGCCCCGGGAGGATACAGGATGGCACTAGGGGGACTATAGGGGAAAATAGAAAGAGACAGGAGTTACGACTACAGGGGATAGATTTGTAGATCGCACTGTCACCAGGCAAAGGCAGGTTTATGTGATTGGAGACTCCTTACTGAGGAGGTTAGACAGGCCTGTGACCAGAGCAGACCCAGAAAACAGAAGGGTGTGCTGTCTGCCGGGCGCTAAGATACGGGATGTGGACCTGTGGTTGAAAAGGATCCTAAAAGGAGCAGGTAAGAACCCCTTGATCGTCCTTCATGTAGGAACGAATGACACGGCTAGGTTCTCGCTAGAGAGAATCAAGGGAGATTATGCCAGGCTGGGGAAGACGCTTAAGGAAGTTGAGGCTCAGATTATCTTCAGTGGGATTCTGCCTGTTCCTAGAGAAGGACAGCAGAGGGCTGACAGAATTGTGAGGATAAATAGCTGGCTAAGGGAGTGGTGTTATAAGGAGGGCTTTGGGATGTATGGCCACTGGGAGGCTTTCAGGGACAGACAGCTGTTCTCACGGGATGGACTTCACCTGAGTAGGGAAGGAAATAGACTTCTGGGAGGGAGGCTGGCTCATCTCATCAAAAGGGCTTTAAACTAGGAATTTGGGGGAGACGGTTGGGAGATGTCCAGTTAATCTCCACGCCTGATTCCAACACTGAAAAGGAGTGTGAAGAGATAAGCACAGATATAGGTAGGGGTAGGGGATTGGACATAAGAAGGAGGGGGCGGATGGACAGTACGGGGTCCGTACCAAATTGCATAACTAATGGGAGAAAGGATAGACAGCATACAGTAAGATGTTTATACACCAATGCGAGAAGCCTAGGTAACAAAATGGAGGAATTGGAGCTCCTGGTCCAAGAAATGAAACCTGATATCGTAGGAATAACCGAAACGTGGTGGAACGGTAGTCATGACTGGAGTACAGGTATGGAAGGGTATGTGCTGTTTAGGAATGACCGGAAAAAAAGTAAAGGTGGGGGAGTGGCATTGTATGTCAATAATGAGGTAAAATGTAAAGAAATAATAAGTGATGGAATGGATAAGACGGAGTCTGTCTGGGCAATAATTACACTGGGTAATAGAACTACTAGAGCCTCCCCTGAGATAGTGCTTGGGGTGTGCTATAGACCGCCGGGATCTAGCCTGGATGCGGACAGAGAACTATTTAATGTTTTTAGGGAAGTAAAAACTAATAAGGACTGTGTAATCATGGGGGACTTTAACTTCCCAGATATAGATTGGGGAACAAATGCTAGTAACAATAATAGGGCTCAGATGTTCCTAGACGTGCTAGCAGATGAATTCCTTCATCAAGTAGTAACTGAACCGACTAGGGGGGATGCAATTTTAGATTTGGTGCTGGTGAATAGTGAGGACCTCGTTGAGGAAATGGTTGTAGGGGACAACCTTGGCTCGAGTGACCATGAGCTAATTCGGTTTAAACTAAATGGAAGGATTAACAGAAATAAAACTGTGACTAAGGTTTACAATTTCAAAAAGGCCAACTTTAATAAATTAAGGGAACTACTTAGGGAAGTGGATTGGGCTAACATACTTAGGGATCTAAAGGCAGATGACGCCTGGGATTATTTCAAATTGAAGTTGCACGAGCTGTCCGAGGCCTGTATCCCGAGAAAGGGAAAACGGTTAGTAGGCAGGAGATTTAGACCTAGCTGGATGAGTGGGCGTCTCAAAGGGGCGATTAAGAAAAAACAGAAAGCGTACAAAGAATGGAAGAGGGGAGGGATCAGCAAGGAAACCTACCTTATTGAGGTCAGAGCATGTAGGGATGCAGTGAGAAAGGCCAAAAGCCGTGTAGAGTTGGACCTTGCGAGGGGAATTAAATCCAATAGTAAGAGGTTTTAGAGCCATATAAATAGGAAGAAAACAAAGAAAGAGGAAGTGGGACCGCTGAAGAATGTAGATGGAGTGGAGATTAAGGATAATCTAGGCATGGCACAATATCTAAATGAATATTTTGCATCGGTCTTTAATAAGGCTAATGAAGGGCTTAGGAATAGAGGGAGCAGAACAGAGGGGAATAAAGGAGGAGGGAATGACATTACAGTATTAGAGGTGGAAGCTAAACTTCACCAGCTAAACGGGACTAAATCGGGCGGACCGGATGATCTTCATCCTAGAATATTGAAGGAACTGGCGCAAGAAATTGCAAGCCCCTTAGCGATAATTTTTAATGAATCTGTAAACTCGGAGGTGGTACCGTTGGACTGGAAAATAGCTAATGTGGTTCCTATTTTCAAGAAGGGGAAAAAAAGTGACCCGGGTAACTACAGGTCTGTTAGTTTAACATCTGTAGTATGCAAGGTCTTGGAAAAAATTTTGAAGGAGAAAGTAGTTAAGGGCCTTGAGGTGAATGGTAATTGGGACAAATTACAACATGGGTTTACGAAAGGCAGATCGTGCCAAACCAACCTGATCTCCTTCTTTGAGAAAGTAACAGACCTTCTAGATAAAGGAAATGCGGTGGATCTAATATACCTCGATTTTAGTAAAGCGTTTGATACGGTACCGCATGAGGAATTATTGGTTAAACTGGAAAAGATGGGGATCGATATGAAAATCCAGAGGTGGATAAAGAACTGGTTAAAGGGGAGACTGCAGCGGGTAGTACTGAAAGGTGAACTGTCAGATTGGAGGGAGGTCACCAGTGGGGTTCCTTAAAGTTCTGTTTTGGGTCCGATTTTATTTAATCTATTTATTACTGACCTCGGAACCGAATGTAGGAGTGGGCTTATAAAGTTTGCGGATGACACAAAGTTGGGAGGTATTGCCAATTCGGAGAAGGATCGGGATATTCTGCAGGGAGACTTGGATGACCTTGTAAATTGGAGTAATAATAATAGGATGAGATTTAATAGTGAGAAGTGTAAGGTGATGCATTTAGGGATGACTAACAAGAATTTTAGTTATAAGCTGGGGATGCATCGGTTGGAAGTGACGGAGGAGGAGAAGGACCTCGGAGTCCTGGTTGATCGCAGGATGACTATGAGCCGGCAATGTGACATGGCTGTGAAAAAAGCTAATGCGATCTTGGGATGCATTAGGCGAGGTATTTCTAGCAGGGACAAGGAGGTGCTGCTTCCGTTATACAAGGCGCTGGTGAGACCTCATTTGGAGTACTGTGTGCAGTTCTGGTCTCCTATGTTTAAAAAGGATGAACTCAAACTGGAACGGGTACAGAGAAGGGCCACTAGGATGATCCGAGGAATGGAAAACCTTTCCTATGAAAGGAGACTCGAGGAGCTTGGTTTGTTTAGCCTAACCAAAAGAAGGCTGAGGGGGGATATGATTGCTCTCTTTAAATATATCAAAGGGATAAATACCAGGGAGGGAGAGGAATTATTTCAGCTCAGTACTAATGTGGACACGAGAACGAATGGATATAAACTGGCCGTGGGGAAGTTTAGGCTTGAAATTAGACGAAGGTTTCTAACCGTCAGAGGGGTGAAATTTTGGAACAGCCTTCCGAGGGAAACGGTGGGGGCGAAAGACCTCTCTGGCTTCAAGATTAGGCTAGATAAGTTTATGGAGGGAATGGTTTGATGGGATAACATGATTTTAGTCAATTAGGCAATAAAGTGCCATCGCTGGTAAAATGTGGGTCCGGCTGGAGAATCTTGCCTGTATGCTCGGGGTTCTACTGATCGCCATATTTGGGGTCGGGAAGGAATTTTCCTCCAGGGTAGATTGGCAGAGGCCCTGGAGGTTTTTCGCCTTCCTCCGCAGCATAGGGCAGGGGTCGCAAGCTGGAGGATTCTCTGCGACTTGAAGTCTTTAAATCACGATCTGGAGACTTCAACAGCTGAGTTAAGGGAAAGTAGGTGGGTCAGCTTTTGTGGCCTGCATCATGCGGGAGGTCAGACTAGATGACCATAATGGTCCCTTCTGACCTTAAAGTCTATGAGTCTATGAGTCTAAGTCATATTTAGCCGAGAGGGCACTGAAGTTGGCAATGCAGAATTGTAGCATCGAGGAGGTGTTGACCTTGCAACCAAGAGGTCTAGATGCTTGGGGTCTTTATCCTGTGGTGTAGAGCGGTATTGAGATTGTTTGGCACAGTGGTTTGCTGCTTCCACCACTAGAGAATTTGGTTGTGGGTTGCAAACAGGAAGTCCATGCCCCCTCATTCTTCTCTTCTGCAGACTAAACAATCCCAGTTCCCTCAGCCTCTCCTCATAAGTCATGTGCTCCAGCCCCCTAATCAGTTTTGTTGCCCTCCGCTGGATTCTTTCCAATTTTTCCACAACCTTCTTATAGTGTGGGGCCCAAAACTGGACACAATACTCCAAATGAGGCCTCACCAATGCCGAATAGAGGGGAATGATCACATTCCCTCGATCTACTGGCAATGCTCCTACTTATACAGCCCAAAATGCTGTTAGCCTTCTTGGCAACAAGGGCACACTGTTGACTCATATCCAGATTCTTGTCCACTGTGACCCCTAGGTCCTTTTCTGCAGAACTGCTGCTTAGCACTCGATCCCTGTAGCAGTGCATGGGATTCTTCCGTCCTAAGTGCAGGACTCTGCACTTGTCCTTCTTGAACCTCATCAGATTTCTTTTGGCTCAATCCTCTAATTTGTCTAGGTCCCTCTGTATCCTATCCCTACCCTCCAGCACATCTACCACTCTTCCCAGTTTAGTGTCATCTGCAAACTTGCTGAGGGTGCAGTCCATGCCATCATCCAGATCATTAATGAAGATATTGAACAAAACCAGCCCCAGGACCGACCCTTGGGGCACTTCTCCGCTTGATACCGGCTGCCAACTAGACCTGGAGCCATTGATCACTACCCGTTGACCCCGATGATCTAGCCAGCTTTCTATCCAAAAAGTGATGTGCAGGACTGTGGGAATTTTTTTAATGACATGAAAATTATGGGATGGAATAAGCATTATGGGAGGGAGAAAGTGGAATTCTGGGACCTTGACCTGTAGTTCCCAGAAATCCCTTCGTGGTATCCCACAAAGCACTATGAAAATGTCCCACCAGGTATTGTACCAGACAGAGGCGCAGGGCACACTAGGATACCTACCCATGGAGAACCACATTTCTATCGACACAACCACTCTTGGTGAGGCCATGCAGCTCTGACACAAGCAGCCAAGTGAGTATGTGCCCTTGTGATATACAAAAGTTGTCAGCTGTAAGCTGACATAATGTACATCAACTAAACTTTGTAGAGGATATGCAGCTTTCTACTGCACCCTCACTGTACTAGAGGAGCACCTTCAGAGTAAAAAATAACCAAAAAAAGCAGATGAGTTACAGCCACAAAATAAAAATTCTTCTCCATCCTCACATTTGTGGGGAGTACATTTTTTATCCATATGCACATTTTAAAATGTTATGAGTTGTTTTATGAAAAAGCAGGTAAAAGACATAAGCTTTAACTGATGACATTTGTGATTTTGCTTAATTCTTGCAAGAGTGAATTTCACAATCTGTGGCAAGCTGTCAAGAAATCTCCATCTCAACATACTTGAGATAGAGTTTCATTCTTCTTGAGAAAAAAAGCTATTAAGGGCAATGAAGGCCCTGGATAGAAGGTGTCTTATAGGTATCCTGGGGCCAGCACGCTGAGGATTTTGAAAATAAAGACCAAAGATGAAACCTTGGGTATTTGGCCATTGACATCAGTAGGGCCAAGATTTTCCCCTAGTCTGTTAAATTTAACGTGATGTTCAATAAGGAACCAGTGGAATGAGCAATATAGAGATAAAATACTTCTGTTAGCCTATATTGCTGAGGAGGCTGTGACAGATATGACAAGTTCCTGCAATATGCTGGATAAACCTCATTGAATTCAGTTAAATTTTACTGTTATTAAAAAATCCAAATGTTTGTGTTATTGTGGGATTGAATGTAATTTAGAGACATGACTAATGTAAATCTTGGGAAGTGTTATGAGCTTCAAAGGACTCTTTGAAACAATGTGCTAGACAAACAATGTTAAGTGGGATTCCTAGGAAATACTTGGAAGGGGAAGGTAATTTCCCACCACCAGAGTCATCCTTTCACAGCTGCAGCCTGAGGAGAAACCTAATGTCTGCTGATTTCCAGTTACATGAGGACCAGACCAGATGACCAAACTGGATCAAAGAATGACTCACAGATTCATGGGGGTGATAGTTCTAAGCTAACAGGTGTTATGAACTTGTGACCAGAGAAAAACCCAGGGACTGTTCATCTGCCAAAGTTCTTGCTGGAGTCAGGGGGAAAGCTTATAAGCCTGCATGCAGGTTCTTTTATTTTCTCTGTAAGCCTTTCACTTTAAGAATAAATGTGCTTGCTTAGGACGAGCTGTGTGGTATCTTAACTGTATGTAATTATTCTGTTTATAACCTTCTGAACCATAAGCGGCGAGTTCTATGGGCCCGTGGTGCCTGGGTAGCAGGAGTATGCATGGCCCGGGGCCCAGTTCCAGCAATGTTTGAGGCTGGGTCTCTCCCTCAGCCCTGCCTTCCGCCCCCGGGCGCTTCTCCCCCCGACACCTTCCCCGGGGTGATTTAAAATGGCCCGGGACCCCCACCCACCATTGGCAGTGCAGTGGAGCTGAGCGGCTTCCTGCCTGCTCGCTCCACGTGTCTGCTGGACCCTCCCTGCAGCCCCTGGGTGGGGTGGGGTGGGTCTGTGTCTATGTGCGCTGCTTCCGCCCCAAGCGCCCCTGCGGCCAATAGGAAGCTGCGGGGGCAGTGCCTGGGGGTAGCAGCGCGCGGAGGCCCCCCAGCCCGCACTGCCTAGGAGCCCCAGGTAAACGCTGTGCCCTTCCACCCCCAAACTCCCTCCCAGAGCCTGCACCCTAATCCCCTGCCCCAGCCCAGAGCCTACACCCAAACTCCATCCCAGAGCCTGCACCCTGCATCCCTTCTGCACCCCAATCCCCTGCCCCAGCCCAGGGCCTGCACCCCAGACCTCCTCCCCCGACCCAAAATCCGTCCCAGAGCCTTAGGCAGGTGGGGGGGGGGCAGAGTTTGGGCAGGTGGGCTCTGGGTGTTCTGGACACCACCAAAATTTCTAGAAACCTGCCACCCCTGTTGTGAACAACAAGGATAAATGATTCCCACATTTTGATCACTAAGCAAGGATGAAAATATAAGACATGAAAACCAGAGTATCATACATAAAGCCCACATCATAGCCCACTAAACAAAACTGAAGCACTGCTGAGTTTAATTTAACCATACTTTTAGTTTGGAGATTGGGGGGGATATGAATTTTGTTTAGTTGATAGAAAGGGGATATTTTCAAATATATGACTATGAAGTTCTCTGAGTACGCTACAGCAGAAAGCATGCTTTGCTAATGTTTTCAGTCAAATAGGTTATCTATATGGTATACAACAATTTTTCTTACTATTAAGTTTTATTATAAGTGTAAACAGGGTCTGAATGAATCTTCCCTGACAGCTAGCTGGGATGGGAAATCACTTGGGTGTGTTTAGGTAAATACAGTTTGCTCTTGCTTTCCTTACATATTCAGCAGATATAGCAGCGTCAAAGTGATCAACTTTGTCTGGTGTTGGGTACAAATCACCTTATTATAGAATGCAGGGGTAGTGAAATATGGCTACCAATGTTGTAATTATTGTAGAAATACAGGAAAGCAGGACTGTGCTTAACCTGTCCCAAATGAGGGGGCCACCCTCAGTTGAAAGAACCTCATTAAGCCAGTGGCTCAAATGTCAGAGCCCTGTGAAAGTAAGAGAAGTGGGGACAGGTATCTCCAATCAGGAGGCTGCATGCCCTCATCAAGGGCCCTCCCTAGACTGGTTTAACCTGGTTTAGACACTGCCCAACCTACAGTAACTCCTCACTTAACATTGTAGTTATGTTCCTGAAAAATGCTACTTTAAGCAAAATGATGTTAAGCAAAACCAATTTCCCCTAAGAATTAAGGGGGGGGGGGTGTTTAGGTTCCAGGGAAATGTTTTTTGCCAGACAAAAGACTAGAGAGAGAGAGAGTATTCACAGTATAAGTTTTAAACAAACAATTTAATACTGTACACAGCAATGATGATTGTGAAGCTTGGTTGAGGTGGTGGAGTCAGAGGGGGAATATTTCCCAGGGAATGCCCTACTGCTAAATGATGAACTAACACTCGGCTGAGCCCTCAAGGGTTAACACATTGTTGTTAATGTAGCCTCACACTCTACAAAGCAGCACAAATGGAGGGAGGAGACACAGTAGACGCATGGCAGTGGCTGCAAACATTCCCTGCGGAAACTGAATGTGATGATGAACCCACACTATCCCACTGGAGTTCACCACTCCCTCCACTTTCCAAAGTGCCGGGGGGTGCATGTGTGTGAAAGAGAGTGTGTGTGTGTGAGAGAGAGACAGATAAATGCACCGTATGCATGTGTGTGTGAGAGAGAGACGCGCATTGCCCCTTGAAGTATGCTGACCTTACTCTAAGTACACTGCCTTTTTAAGTATATCAGCAAGTTGAGACAGCAGCTGCTGCCAGCAAGCTCCCTCCATCCTGAGCCCTGTCATGTATCCCCCCCCCGCACTCTGTGGAGATTTGGTACAGGAGTGGGGGGAGGGGGACACCCTGACATCAGCACCCCTCTTTCCCCACCCCCCTGCACAGCAAGTAGGAGGCTCCTGGGAGCAGCTCTAAGGCAGAGGGCAGGAGCAGCACACGGCAGTAGGGAGAGGGACACCTGAAATGCCCGGCCCTTGATAGCCTGCTGCGCGGCTGCCGCACATGGAATTTAGGGGAGCTGATGGGGGGCTGCCAGCCCACTCTGGTTCCAAGCCACCACCAGCTAGCTCCAATGGGTTGCTCTTCCTGCAACAGTGGACAAAGCAGGCGGCTGCCAAACAACATTATAAGGGAGCATTGCACAACTTTGAATGAGCATGTTCTCAAATAGATCAGCGACGTAACAACGAAACAATGTTAACCTGGGCGACATTAAGTGAGGAGTTACTGTACTTGGGGGTGGGTCTTTTACTCATGGTTTATGTTTATGAACCCTGTTTGCAGTGTTTTCCCAAATTAACGCCGAGTTACTTCCCTCCTTTTATGAAAGGTTTCTTTTCTACAGTCAGACTCTGTGCTTACGAATGGGGAAGTATTGCCTCTCAGAGGTGCCCAGGGGTGGTGTGTAAATGTCCCAGGTTACTGGGTGGGGGCTCGAGCTGGTTCTGTGTTGTACCAATGGAAAGGAACCCCTAGATATTGAACCCTGTCCTGGTTGCTACTGGCAGCACCTGGCAGAAGGGCTACATATGGTTATATAGTACAATATATGTACATTTCATTGTCTGACAAGTAAAATGGGTTGCAAATTAATAGCTTTCCTGACAAAGAGAATTTTGAGTCAAAAGACGTGTTGACAGACTACAGAATCACACAAACATTTGTCAAAAAACAACAAAGAAAGGAAGATATGTGTCCAACTCAAATGCTTCCCAAAGTAAGTGACCTGCTTCCCAATCCCAGTTGTGTAAAAGTCATGAGTGGTTTAAAATCATGAGATATTCCAAATACACATTTTGATTCCTTCCCGTTTGCCATCTGGTTTTGAACCTTCACTGTACATTTTGAACACATTTTCAAGCTTTTCTCGAGAACCAGGAAGGCTAAAAATTTACCTTGAAAAAGAAAAAAGAAAGAAAAAGAAAGCACGCTGAGAGTTTCATACAGTAACTCAAGAAGCTGAGCCTTTAAGAACGCAGTGTGAGATTCTTGATAAAATTGAATTGGCCGCACTGCAGGTGGGTCTCCACTAGTTTTTTGGACATGCGCAAGTAAAGGAGTCTGGCGGAAGGGGAAGAATGACATTGTTGGCATCACTGAAACTTGGTGGGATAATACACATGATTGGAATGTTGGTGTGGATGGATATAGCTTGCTCAGGAAGGATAGACAGGGGAAAAAGGGAGGAGGTGTTGCCTTATATATTAAAAATGTACACACTTGGACTGAGGTAGAGATGGACATAGGAGATGGAAGTGTTGAGAGTCTCTGGGTTAGGCTAAAAGGGGTAAAAAACAAGGGTGATGTCATGCTAGGAGTCTACTACAGGCCACCTAACCAGGTGGAAGAGGTGGATGAGGCTTTTTTTAAACAACTAACAAAATCATCCAAAGCTCAAGATTTGGTGGTGATGGGGGACTTCAACTATACGGATATATGTTGGGAAAATAACACAGCGGGGCACAGACTATCCAACAAATTCTTGGACTGCATTGCAGACAACTTTTTATTTCAGAAGGTTGAAAAAGCTACTAGGGGTGAAGCTGTTCTAGACTTGATTTTAACAAATAGGGAGGAACTCGTTGAGAATTTGAAAGTAGAAGGCAGCTTGGGTGAAAGTGATCATGAAATCATAGAGTTTGCAATTCTAAGGAAGGGTAGAAGGGAGAACAGCAAAATAGAGACAATGGATTTCAGGAAGGCGGATTTTGGTAAGCTCAGAGAGCTGATAGGTAAGGTCCCATGGGAATCAAGACTGAGGGGAAAAACAACTGAGGAGAGTTGGCAGTTTTTCAAAGGGACACTATTAAGGGCCCAAAAGCAAGCTATTCCGCTGGTTAGGAAAGATAGAAAATGTGGCAAAAGACCACCTTGGCTTAACCACGAGATCTTGCATGATCTAAAAAATAAAAAGGAGTCATATAAAAAATGGAAACTAGGACAGATTACAAAGGATGAATATAGGCAAACAACACAGGAATGCAGGGGCAAGATTAGAAAGGCAAAGGCACAAAATGAGCTCAAACTAGCTAAGGGAATAAAGGGGAACAAGAAGACTTTTTATCAATACATTAGAAGCAAGAGGAAGACCAAAGACAGGGTAGGCCCACTGCTTAGTGAAGAGGGAGAAACAGTAACAGGAAACTTGGAAATGGCAGAGACGCTTAATGACTTCTTTGTTTCGGTCTTCACCGAGAAGTCTGAAGGAATGCCTAACCTAGTGAATGCTAATGGGAAGGGGGTAGGTTTAGCAGATAAAATAAAAAAAGAACAAGTTAAAAATCACTTAGAAAAGTTAGATGCCTGCAAGTCACCAGGGCCTGATGAAATGCATCCTAGAATACTCAAGGAGCTAATAGAGGAGGTATCTGAGCCTCTAGCTATTATCTTTGGAAAATCATGGGAGACGGGAGAGATTCCAGAAGACTGGAAAAGGGCAAATATAGTGCCCATCTATAAAAAGGGAAATAAAAACAACCCAGGAAACTACAGACCAGTTAGTTTAACTTCTGTGCCAGGGAAGATAATGGAGCAAGTAATTAAGGAAATCATCTGCAAACACTTGGAAGGTGGTAAGGTGATAGGGAACAGCCAGTATGGATTTGTAAAGAACAAATCATGTCAAACCAATCTGATAGCTTTCTTCAATAGGATAACGAGTCTTGTGGATAAGGGAGAAGCTGTGGATGTGGTATACCTAGACTTTAGTAAGGCATTTGATACGGTCTCGCATGATATTCTTATCGACAAACTAGGCAAATACAATTTAGATGGGGCTACTATAAGGTGGGTGCATAACTGGCTGGATAACCGTACTCAGAGAGTTGTTATTAATGGTTCCCAATCCTGCTGGAAAGGCATAACGAGTGGGGTTCCGCAGGGGTCTGTTTTGGGACCGGCTCTGTTCAATATCTTCATTAACGACTTAGATATTGGTATAGAAAGTACGATTATTAAGTTTGCGGATGATACCAAACTGGGAGGGATTGCAACTGCTTTGGAGGACAGGGTCATAATTCAAAATGATCTGGACAAATTGGAGAAATGGTCTGAGTTAAACAGGATGAAGTTTAACAAAGACAAATGCAAAGTGCTCCACTTAGGAAGAAAAAATCAGTTTCACACATACAGAATGGGAAGAGACTGTCTAGGAAGGAGTACGGCAGAAAGGGATCTAGGGGTTATAGTGGACCACAAGCTAAATATGAGTCAACAGTGTGATGCTGTTGCAAAAAAAGCAAACGTGATTCTGGGATGTATTAACAGGTGTGTTGTGAGCAAGACACGAGAAGTCATTCTTCCGCTCTACTCTGCTCTGGTTAGGCCTCAGCTGGAGTATTGTGTCCAGTTCTGGGCACCGCATTTCAAGAAAGATGTGGAGAAATTGGAAAGGGTCCAGAGAAGAGCAACAAGAATGATTAAAGGTCTTGAGAACATGACCTATGAAGGAAGGCTGAAAGAATTGGGTTTGTTTAGTTTGGAAAAGAGAAGACTGAGAGGGGACATGATAGCAGTTTTCAGGTATCTAAAAGGGTGTCATAAGGAGGAGGGAGAAAACTTGTTCACCTTAGCCTCTGAGGATAGAACAAGAAGCAATGGGCTTAAACTGCAGCAAGGAAGGTCTAGGTTGGACATTAGGAAAAAGTTCCTAACTGTCAGGGTGGTTAAACACTGGAATAAATTGCCTAGGGAGGTTGTGGAATCTCCATCTCTGGAGATATTTAAGAGTAGGTTAGATAAATGTCTATCAGGGATGGTCTAGACAGTATTTGGTCCTGCCATGCGGGCAGGGGACTGGACTCGATGACCTCTCGAGGTCCCTTCCAGTCCTAGAATCTATGAATCTATGAATCTATGAATAATCAAAAATGGATCAGAACCAAAGAAAAGAGTAATGAGAGAAAAAGGCCAAAGTTTTGGGCCTGTTAAGGGCAGTGGTACTGGAACAATTTTCATAGTGGGGGCGCTAAAGGCGGAAACCATGTATTTGGGTTGTTATAACTACTTCAAGCCAGGGGGTGCTCCTGCACCCCGAGGTCAGGCATCCCTGATTCAGAGTGTGGCAAAGGAGGGAGGCAACAAGGGCGAGGACAACTAGCGGCTTGAGCGCGATGCAGAAGACTGAATGGCCATGAGCCGGTCACCGGCCCGTCTCACCGCTATTTGAGGGGCGTGGGAGGGAAAACTGCGCCAACCTTCCCAGCCGGCAGCCAAGGGACCTTATGCAACTCGGCGATTTTAACATGCACCGATCACGAAGCTGCTCCTCGGCGCTCCCGTACCAGAGAAGCGCGGCAGAGGCAGGCGAGGCGAAGGAGCTGGCGCCGCGGTGCCCAGCGGCTCTTTCAGCAGGTGCCCCCCCCTCGCCGCTCCGCCTGGGATGACTGACAGGCCGGGACGTTCCTCGAGGGGCGAGGTTGAGCCACCAGCGTGCGGAGCGCAGGCGCAGTCCGGACTCTCCCCGCCTGCGGAGACGCCGCTGTGAATTGGCCCCTAGGCGGGGCCGCCGGCTGGAGCCAGGGAAGCGCGGCCCGAGGATCTCCCGGAGGGGCGGGCGCTCGCGTGACTGGGGAGAGGCCCCGCCTCGCTCCCTGCTCTCTGGGGGCGGAGCCGCCTCCCCGCCCCGTTACTCACCCGCCGCCCCCGGCAGCAGCAGGGCCGCGGCCGCCAGCCAGAGGAAGGCCCAGGGCCGCGGCGGGGCCGTTAGCGCCATGGCGCCGCCCGCTCGCGCCGAGGTTCAGTCTCGCCCCCCCCCCCGGCGATGCAGTAGAATGCGCGGTGGGGGCGGGGCGAGCTGCTGCGGGGAGCGGTGCTGCGGTGGAACGGGGGAGGCGGGTTCCCCCCCCCCGCGGCGCGGCCAAGCCACTAGCCTGTGTAACTGGAGCAAGTTGCAGCCACCCTAGCTCAGGCGCTGCCTATACTGGGGCTGGTTATAGCATGGGGAAGCGGCACCAGTGCAAATCCTGATTTGTGGTGGGCAGCACAAACTGTAGTGAAATGTAGGACTGGACCTCAAGAAGTCGTGGAAGGCCAGCCCCTGTGCTATGCCAGGCCCAAGTAATGCCTGCTAGACTAGTGGCTCTCAACTTTTCCAGCCTACTGTGCCCCTTTCAGGAGTCTGATTTGTCTTAGTACCTCCAAGTTTCACCTCACTTAAAAACTACTTGTTTACAAAATCAGACATAAAAATACAAAAAAGTGTCATAACACACTAGTTCTGAAAAATTGCTTATGGTCTCATTTTTACCATATAATTGTAAAATAAATCAATTGGAATATAAATATTGTACTTACATTTCAGTATATAGTACATAGACCAGTAGAAACAAGTCGTTGTCTGAATGAAAATTTGTACTCACTTCGCTATTGCTTTTTATGTTGCCTGTTGTAAATATCTAGATGAGTTGATGTACCCCCTTGCTCCTGGGGGAATGCTGTACCAGTGCACGTGTGCAGAGTTCATGTCCCCCCATCTATCTTTGCTACCCCACAGAAAAATGACTTTCTGACAGGGAAGCAAAGGGAAGCTGCAAGAGCAGTCATGCACCACTCCCTAGCAGAGCAGGTATATCGAGCAGCTGGCAGAGAGGTAAATCACCGCAGAGCTGGGGACACCCCAGCCTGTGGCTTCTACCCTGAGCTGGGATCAGCTGCTAATCCCGGCTGGGCTGGAGGCAGGAGAGGACGGGACTTTCTCTTCCCCTGCAATGCGTGGCTGAGGCTGTCAGACCCCCTACCCCAGCTGCAGGAAGCTCAGCATCCTCCCCAGCTTCCTGCCCCCAGCGCTCCTCAGCTATGTGGGGGAGGGGTCACTGTACAGGGAGCTGCTCCCCCATCTGCCCAACCCCCGTGCATACCCATACCCCCCCACCAAGCCTCACCCCGTACACCCAGAATCCCCTAGCCCTCCATACCCAAACCCCACTCCATTGAACCTCAACCCCTGCATTTGGAGCCCCCTGCACCCAGACCCCCTGCCTCCAGACCCCCACCCCTGCACCCAGAGCACCCCCACTGAGCTCCATGCACTCAAACCCCCACTCTGATGATCCCCACACCCCTGCGCCCCCTTAGATTCCCCACACCAAGACCCCTCCACTGAGCCCCAACCACTTTCACCTGGAAGCCCTGGCAGTGTCCCATTGCCTCTACACCTGGAAACCTCTCCCCCCACCCCCAAATGAGCCTCTCTGCATCCTGATCCCCTGCCACCTAGACCCCCCGACTGAGCTGCCTGCACCCAGATTGTTCCACACAGAATCCTCTCACCTCACACCTGGATCCCCCACACCAAGCCTCTCCACACTTAGATCCTGCCTGGTTGAGCCTGCCTGTCCTGTACCTGGCTCAGAGTGGCAGGGTCCCAGGGGTTTCTGGGGCGGGCCCAGGCCTTGTGCTGTGTCAGGGTCGGGTGCAGCCTCACCACTTATTCTGTGTCTCTGGGATTGGGGGTGGGGAGGCTGCAGGGTTATCTCCCACCTTCGTGTACTGCCATGCTGGAGCCTCTACATTTACTTATTGACAAATAAAACTTGCAGAATTTTTCAGAATTTTAAAATATTGTGTGCAGAATTTTTATTTTTTTGGCACAGAATGCCCTCAGGAGTAACCCCCTGGAAAGCCTCTGCAAACCCCCAGAGGTACACATACTCCTGGTTGAGCACCTCTGCGCTAAACTACGCCAGATGGATTTGTCTAACTTGTTCTTAAAAACCTCCAATGACAGAATTCCACAACTTCCCTTGCAAGCTTATTCCAGAGCTTAACTACCCTTATATTTAGCAAGATTTTCCTAATAGCTAACCTAAATCGCCCTTGCTGCAGACTAAGCTTATTACTTTTTGCCTTACTGTCAGTGGAAATGGAGAGCAAATGAGTATGATCTTCCTTATAACAACCCGTAACATATTCGATGAGCATCAGGTCCCCTCCCCCATCTTCTTTTCTCAAATATAAACAGCACGGTGTTTTTAAACTTGTTTCATAGGTCAGGTTTTGTAAACCTTTTATCATTTTTGTTGCTGTCCTCTGGACTCTCCAATTTATCCACATTTTTCCTAAAGTGGGATGCCTAGAATTGGACACAGAATTGCGGCGGAGGCCTCACCAGAGTGTAGAACAGGACAATTACCTCCTGTGTTTTACATACCAAGTTCATCGGCGTTGTTGACTCATTCAATTTGTGATCCCCTAGGACTACTAGATCCTTTTCACCGGTACTACCACCTAGCCATTTCATAGTTATGCATTTGATTTTTCCTTCCTAAATGAAACACTTTGCACTTATTTTCATTGAATTTCATCTTGTTGAATTCAGAGCAATTCTCCAGTTTGTCAAGGTCATTTTGAATTCTAATCCTGTCCTGCAAAGTGCTTGCAACTGCTCTCAGCTTGGTGTCATCTGCAAATTTTATAAGCATACTCTCCATTCCATTATCCAAATCATGAATGAAAATATTGAATAGTACTAGATGAAGACTGATCCCTGTGAGACCCCACTAGATACATCGTCCCAGTTTGATGGCGTAGGTCAGGGGTTGGCAACCTTTCAGAAGTGGTGTGCTGAGTCTTCATTTATTCACTCTAATTTAAGGTTTTGCGTGCCAGTAATACATTTTAATGTTTTTAGAAGGTCTTTTTCGATAAGTCTATAATATATAACTAAACTATTGTTGTATGTAAAGTAAATAAGGTTTTAAAAATGTCTAAGAAGCTTCATTTAAAGTTAAATTAAAATGCAGAGCCCCCCGGACCGGTGGCCAGGACCCAGGCAGTGTGAGTGCCACTGAAAATCAGCTCGCTTTGGCACACGTGCCATAGGTTGCCTACCCCTGGTGTAGGTAATCCACCTCGCCGACAGGCAGTAGCCAGGTTGACTGTCGACCCCTAACACTGTCTACACTGGGGGTTGGTATAGCTACATATCTCAGGGATGTGGATTTTTCATACCCCTGAGAGATGTAGCTATACTGATGTAAATTCCTAGCACAGACCAGGCCTTAACCTGTTCAGAGGAAGTCCATTCAATACAATGGCTGAAACACCACTGACTGCTGATGCCTTGTCTATATCAGCGTTGTTACTACCTATAAAGCTGTTTTGGTGTTAACGACTACTGGAAGATTTTTTGGGGGAAAAAGCCAGTTTAGACTTTTGTGAGGCCCATAGTGACAAAGCAAAAGAAATTAAATGAACCTCAGGCTGAACCTGTTTTTTAAAATGGGATAAGCAAGGACAACTTTTTTTTTTTTTTTTAAGTATAAACTGGACCAAAATGTAGAGGTGGGTGTTAGGTACATGCTTTATAAGGATGATAAGAAAGAGGTATTAAACAGCGATATTGGTTAAATTGAAGACTGTACTAAAATGAGAAATATTTCACTGAGGAACAAGAAATAATACCAAAGGAAATAAAGAGCATGATCAGGAAATTGCACAAATGGGATTACATTTAGAAAAATACAAACTAATGCAGCAGGGAGGAACATATGAAACATAGATATTCAGTGGGAGGAAGACAATAGGAAAGCAGCAATGTTGAAAGAGACCTGGATAGCATTATAGAACATTGCAAACTAGTTTATAAGTTTACAATGGAACCGGGCAGAAAAGAGTTCAGTGCAATTATGGACTCCCTGCATAGACCAGGAAGGTGAATCATGAATCTGGTGAGTCTGCACCTGGAATTCTGCATACTTAGTTCTGGGCAGCTAAACAAATAGTTATAGATCATTTGGAATTCAGGAAAGAGCAAAAAAGGTTACCAATATGGAGGGACTGATTTATGAGGAAATATTAACCATAGTTTAAGATTCTCTGACCAGGTCATAGATTCTGAGGCCAGGAGGGACCTTTGTGATCATCTAGTATAACAGGCCATACAACTTCCCCAAAATAATTCCTAGGGTATATGTTTTAGAAAAAAATCCAAACTTGATTTAAAAATTGTCAGTGATGGAGAATCCACCACGATCGCTGGTAAATTGTTCCAATGGTTAATTACTCCCACTATTAAAAAATTATCCCTTGTCTCTAGTCTGAATTTTTATAGTGAATTTCTTGCAGCCATTGGATTGTGTTATACCTTTCTCTGTTAGATTGAAGAGCCTATTATCAAATATTTGTTTCCTGTGTAGGTACTGACAGACTGTAATCAAGTCACCCCTTAACCTTCTCTTTCTTAAAATAAATAGACTGAGCTCCTAGAGTCTAAGGCATGTTTTGAATCCTTTAATTATTCTCATGGCTCTTTTCTTAACCCTTTCCAATTAATCAACATCATTTTTGAACAGTGGACTCAGGAATTGGACACAGTGTTCCAGCAGCAGTTGCACCAGTGGCATATACAGAGACAAAATAACCTCTACTCCTACTGGAGATTCCCCTGTTTATGAATCTGTGACGGGTTGGATCACAGAAACCCCCTTGGGAGCTGCCACCCGATGTGCCAAGACTACTCCTGCTTCTGTTTTCCCTGCCAGCTCAGGACTCCAGCACCCCGTCTTGCTGAATTAGATACTCCAGTCCACTTCAACACAGACCCAGGGTCTGAATCACTTGTCCCAATGCTGCAAGTTTACCCAAAAACAGCTCACAGGAGTGTGCTTGTCTTTAGCACTCAGATGCCCAACTCCCAATGGGGTCTAAACCCAGATAAATCCGTTTTACCCTGCATAAAGCTTATGCAGGGCAAACTCATAAATTGTTCGCCCTCTATAACACTGATAGAGAGATATGCACAGTTGTTTGCTCCCCCAGGTATTAATACATACTCTGAGTAAATTACTAAATAAAAAGTGATTTTATTAAATACAGACAGTAGGATTTAAGTGGTTCAAAGTAGTAACAGACAGAACAAAGTAAGTCACAAGCAAAATAAAATAAAATGCGCAAATCTATGCCTAATCAAACTAAATACAGATAATCTCACCCTCAGAGATGCTTCAGTAAGTTTTTCTCAGACTGGACACCTTCCAGGCCTGGGCACAATTCTTTCCCCTGGTACAGCTTTTGTTCCAGCTTAGGTGTTATCTAGGGGATTCTCCATGATGGCTCCTCCCCCCTCTCTCTTCTCTTCCACCCCTTTATATATCTTTTGCATAAGGCAGGAACCCTTTGTCTCTCTGGGTTTCCACCCCCCCTCACTGGAAAAGCACCAGGTTAAAGATGGATTCCAGTTCAGGTGACATGATCACATGTCACTGCAAGACTTCATTACTCACTTGCCAGCACACACATATACAGGGAGACTCACAGGTAAACAGCCATCTGCAGACAATGGGAGTCATTAAGATTCCAAACCATCATTAATGGCCCACACTTTACATAATTACAATAGGCCCTCAGAGTTACATTTTATATTTCTAGTTTTAGATACAAGAGTGGTACATTTATACAAATCAGATGAACATACTCAGTAGATTATGCACTTTGTAATGATACCTTACAAGAGACCTTTTGCACGAAGCATATCCCAGTTGCATTATAGTCACTTATCAAATTTTTATAAAACTATCCCAGTTACATTATATTCACTTATTATCATGTTTTTATAAAACCATATAGACTGCACAACGTCACAGAATCCAAGGATCGAATTACCCCTTTTGACCACACCATCACATTGGGAGCTCATGTTCAACAGATTATCCACCCTGTCCCACAAATCTTTTTCAGAGTCTCTGCTTTCCAGGAGAAAGCCCCTCACTCCCATCCTCTAAGTATGACTTATGTTCTTTGTTTCCAGATGATCTAGATCAGTGGTCTCCAAACTTCTTTGATCGTGCACCCCTATCAGTAAAAAATTTTGAGCACGCACCCCCTGCCGCGCCGGCTCTACTATTTTTGCCAAAGCAAAAAAAAAAAAAAGTGCTTCTCCTGTCGCGCACCCCCAAGGATCCTCTTGCGCACCCCCTGGGGTGCATGCACCCCATTTTGGAGACCACTGATCTAGATTATCCAATAAATGTGCAAAATAGACATTTAATGTCTGACAATAACCCTGAGGCAATAAGTAAAGTATTTATCCCCATTTAATTCACGAGGAAACTATGGGTATGCCTACACTGCAAAAAAAACCCTGCATCAGCAAGTCTCAGACCCTGGGTCAACTGAAGCCCAGAATCTGAGCCTGGGTTCTAGTTCAAGCAGGAACAGCTACACTGCTATTTTAGCCCTGTAGTATGATCCCCACAAGCCCAGGTAGCTGGGAGAGGCAAAGCCTCCCCAAACAGCCCTGCATGGCCCTGCCTACGCTCCCCTTCGAGGCCCACTCCTGCTTGCTGCTTCTCCCTTGGCCCCAGCTCAGGCAGGCTGCTCCTCTTCCTGGAAGCAGGCTGGTGCTGGGGCTAGGGCAGCTGGCTTGCGGCCGGGACTCGGAGCGGTTAGGGCCCCCGGGCACTGGGGCCACAGCACCCAGCGCTCCAGGGCTGGGGGCACTGGGGCCACGGTGCCCAGCGCTCCAGGGTGCTCAGGCAGTGCGGCCTGGGCCTGGTGCAGTGGAGCCGGCAGCTGTGAGGAGGAAGGAGGGGTTCGGAGCTCCGGCAGGGGAATGGGGGCGGAAGGGGCAGGGGCAGAGGAGGTGGGGCTGGGGGCTAGACTCCCCTAACAGGCGGCTCATGTGCCACCCATGCCAGGTCAGTTGACCCAAGCTCTGAGACTTGCTGCCGCAGGTCTTTTTTTTTTTTTTTTTTGCAGTTAAGATGAACCCTATGGCACAGAGAGGTTAAATGACTTGTCCAGTAACACAGCAGGTAAATAGAACCTATGCTCCTGATTCTCAGTCCTGTTTTCTAAACACTAGACTAGACTATGTTTATCTCATACAACTGTGTATAGTTTGACTAAGCTAAGCCAAAGGTCAGAACATAAGTCCACCAACAACTGAAGGATGTAAAAACCAAGGACAGAGAAGAATGTAAGGTGATAGAGGTTGGCTCAAATAGGAATAAATGAATAATATTAAAGTGAAAACATAGCCTGAATAACAACAATACCAACAAAAAATAACTACTTGACAGTAAGATTGTAGTAAACTAGATCTTGCTAGAGGAATGGCAAAAAATCATTAGAGACCTTAAACTGTATGCGACAAAGCCCTAGCAAATACACTACATTGGCTCCGGGGGGGGAGCTAGATGACCTCAAAGGTCTTTTCATTGCTAATTTTCTGTGAATGTATTTCAAGGCAAAAGAAAATTTGTTTTTGTTCAAGAGGACATCCCTTTTCAACATCAAAGGAGTTGAAGATAAGTATCGATATACTGCACAATATAAGGCAAACTCTTGTTGGATCTGTAAAGTTAGGTACACTATCTAGATAATGCCAGAGATGTGTAGTATGCTTTACAAACATAGGAAAGAAAGGTCCTTAGTGCTAAATTTTCATAATTGAATGTCTATGTACCAAAAAGAAAAAAACAGCAACAAAAAACAACAACTGGTTGTTTAAGGGGATAGTGTAACAAACCAGTAGGAGACATGAAAACTTTAATATGAGGGATGTGATAGGATGACTCCCCAGTTCAAAATCCATTTATACAATGACTTGGCAATTTTGCTAGATTTACATTCTTATTTCTTCTGTTTATACAGGCTCTGGGTGGCCGGGCGGTGTGGCCGCAGCGCCCCCAGCCCCATGATCCAGGCGGCCAGCCCCAGAGTGCTGGCTGGCACAGCTGCAGCGTCCCCAGCCCTGGTGCTCCAGGCGGCGCGGCCTCAGCACCAGCCACCCTGAGCTCTGAGTGTGGGAGGCAGGCCAGCCAGCCAGGGCAGAGCGCTGGGAACTGCATGGGGGACCTGGCCTGGGGGTGGAGGGTTGGCAGGGCCACGCTAGGCTGTTTGAGGAGGCCTCCCCCTGCCTACCATACCCATCACCCATGCCCCCAGGACACCAGTCACACTCTAAAATACCTAGTTATTTTTACCTTAATTAAGTTGACACATTACCCAATTTAAAGTAAGTTAACTTCTTTTTTATTGTTGTACTGTTGTGAAGCCTGTTGTGCCAGTTCACATATGGTGTAGTATTTTGTTTGTAACAACTTAGTGTATCAGAAATGGTCTGTTATTACTATACTAAATTGTCATGTGGACCCACATGGTGGTTTTTGAGCTGCTTGGTTTCTGTGGAAGATAAATAACCCCTGACCATAAGCCGGAATCTTGCTAAGAAAAAAAGTTGCCTTATTCCTTATAAGGCATGGGCAGGCTCATGAAAGGGTGTGGTTACAATTCAGTGTGCTGTGAGTTCACTCCAGCACTGTCAGCTCTGCAGACAGTCTCTGCAGGCTTGGAGCTCTATCGAGAAAATTACAGTCAGCTCAAAACACATCTTAATTCTTATAGGAGTAACTAAGTCAACAGAAGCAGCTTCAGGTAACAATCAAGAACGAGGTCATGGGAAAGTCAGGTTGGTGAATATTTATACAGAGCTTGTTGTGAATACTTAATCTGTAGATTATGTAAACAAAGCTTGTATGCCAAAATCCTTCCTGATGGTTTAAGAATTGCAAAAATGGTAGTGGCTTTGTCTTGTACGAGCTGATTGCTTTTATGCATACAGTAATCCAGGAGGAGTTTCTTTGTTTTGTGACAAAGGAATGTTTTCATTAGATTTAAAAATATTGTATAGAATTTATAAGATAAAACCAGTTACCTTATTATATATGGTGACTTTAATATTTAAGGTAGCTTTGCTTTGATGTATGCAGTTAGACTAGCTATACAGTACTTGAAGCACGATATTTATAATTATAAGCACCTTAGTTGTGAAACTGCAGTTGGTGAGTGGCTCCGTAAGCATAACTGAGGCAAATTATGTAGTTATAAATATGCTTATTGCATTAAGTTAAGTACTTCTTGCCTAGATGAGCATATTCAGGAAACTGTTAGGATCAGCCTTTAGCTACAATTCAGCAGAATATAGTCTCTGGCTTTGCAGGGTTCATAGGTTTCACAGCTGTGTATCCTCCTCCCTGTTGTGAGGATGAAATCTACCCTCTCTGCCAGCCATGGATTGTTGCATTAGACATTCCACAGCTGTCATCCTTTGCATGGCCAAAGTCTGTCAGTATGATTCTGATATCTCTTATGCTGGTGTAGATCAGAACAAATTCCACTGAAGTCACTGGAAATACACTAGTTTTACACCAGCGTGCGTGAGATCAGAACTGGGCCTAAGCCCATCATGGTGTCTTTATATTAGTTATCAGATTTATGGAGCCAATGGAGATTTGCTTATTATGATCAGTCGAGTCTATTAATGAGGGGATATGAGTTTTACCTGGTTGATTTTATATCTGTTAGTCTGAAGAATTTGAAAGGGCTCATGCCCCAAAGATACTAAACTCTCTCACTGAAACTGCATTTCAGAGAAGGGGAAGAAGGGCATTATGCAATTTAAAGATTAATGCTCTGCCTACACACACAGCTGACAGGACCTGGGAACCAAACATAGCAGAAGAGGAGTTCTGACTCCAGTAAAATAGTTTTTAGATGATGGAACAGAAGTTCCTTCTAATACAAATAGGCAACTTGAAAAAAAATAGTCTGAGCATAGGCCAGGCCAGGCCTGGCCTCAATCATTCTGTCCCCTGGCGGACACACAGGAGAAGTTACTCCAACACTAGAACACTTGTAACTCTCTTGCTCACATGGGGATATTGACTGTTCTGAGAAAAATGGGGGAGCTCATTTACATATTCCCACTGCTCGCTGCTGTGAAGCTGAATCATTTCTTTTGGCAGCAAACAATGGATGGTCATCAATAAATGACATATATAGGGCCTAGAAACTAGAACAGAGGACTTTCAGTTCTTAAAAGTGCAAGCCTCTCCCAGTTAAGCTCAAGAAACATCTTCATTAGCTGTCAGTTATGGTAGGGCTTTTTGACCTTACTGTTTATTGGGAGTTGAAATGGGCCTTTACTCCTTGGAAGACCATACACCAGGTGCCATATTGTCAAAACCACTCAGCACTCATAATTAGGATTAGATTTTCAAACAGTTTATCATGTTGAGTGCTGAGGTCTTTAGAAAATCTGGTCATAAAAGGTGAGACAATTGCAAAAACCTGAGCAGGACTTAATCCATCCAGTAGAGGGAGGTAGGAGACATACATTCTATGTCAGATGTTACATGGCTAGAATGTGAGTGCTCTTTGTAGTCACATGGCTCTGAAGGCTACAGATGTTTTCAAATGGATTAGGTCCTTAGTAAATATGTTTGTGATTTAAATTCCTATCCTGTTTCAACACTTCTAAATTTAACTATATAATTTTTAGGTTGGAATAACACTTTTATGCTAGTAGAATAAAAAGGACAATTGTCAGATAAATTAACAACCCAGTGTTACACCAATAAAGATTATGTTTAATTGGGCAAAAGTGGTGGAAATCAAAATAGGTGCAATCCAATTAGAATTTGATTAAAATCTGTTTATCTTGGCATGGACATGGTCCATGTTTGATTACTGGTAATTCTGTGGATGATGAGATTAATCTCTGTAATAAATAACAGATTATGTTTCCCTGACACTTACTGAGCGTCAGTCAGTTGTGGTTTTTATTCTGAAATTACTTCCAGTCTCTTACTGGTTTTTGTTAGTTTGCCAATCTTGATAGTTCTTGTGGGTATAATTTTTAGATAATCATTATACAAATACATCCCAGAAGTGGATTTTCTTTGGTTACTTAATAGGTGGTACTCCTCCTTTTGAATCAACACTGGGTGACCCAGCATGCTATCAGTGGGCAGTATATGTTGCTGGGGGTACATTCAGATATGATCTATAACTGTGGTCCTCATAGATGCTGCTACAGCCCCTGGCTTGAAGTGGTTTCTATCACATACAGGGTTTACAGTTTGGTTCAATGGCTCTCAGTACCCCCACTATACAAATTGTTCCAGCACCATGGGAGATCCTGACCATCTATTATTAAAAATCTTCCAGGCATACAATAAGAGTAGAGGTGTTGACCCCTCTGTTCTGCCCTGTTCCCTCTTAGACAATTACATTCACTGACTAATTTCTCTGTGCAATTTCAATTTGATGTAGTATTCTTCATTTCCTGTCCTGAACCATTCTGTGGTCTTTTCTCTTTAAATAACCGTGTGTTCCATACAGAGGTGGCTGCATTTCAGTGATAGGTGAACTGATTCCTAGTATATATCTGATGTTGTGAAGCTTAATTAATATTTGTAAAGCTCTTTAGGTAAATATCCAACTCCTGTACAAATGTAATGTGCTCCACAAATAGCATTCCTCATCCCAAATACCAAATCATTCAATTAATGCTACCTCCTCACCAGCTACAAACTAAATCAGTTTATGAGTTCCCTATAACAAGTCAATGCTAAACAGCCCTTACCTCCTCAACAAATTGATTTGTGCTGGCCCTACACATGCAACCTTCTGGTGGGAGGATAGGGCAGGAGGCTTCCATCCATTCCCCTACTCAGCCCTTGATGGGGCAGTATTGGCAGGAGGCCCCCCATACAAGCAGAGCTTTCTGCTCCAGGAGCTACATAGAACCAGACAATTTTTTTTTTCAATGAAGAGTAAATTTACCAAAAAATGCATTTTTGGAGGCACCCAAACTGTTTATGAATTCAGGTCAAATGTGGCAAATAGTTTGACCTGGAAAAAAAAAGCCAGAAAACAAAAATTGTGAAAACACTGAAATGTTTTGAATCGACATTTCAGGAAGGAAATGAAGATTTGACTTGATAGTTTGTTTTGGAAATGCCAATTCAAATTGACATTCCGAATGTTCCATTTCAACTCAAATGACTTTTTTTGTTTTGAGAAAAAACAAAAGAGTTGTTTTTGTTTGAAATGAACATTTTTTTTCCAGTTTGCCCATGGAACCAGAAAAAAAAAAAATCAATGATTCACTCAGTTCAGAGTCACAGGCTGGCCAAAGAACCTTACTCCTAACAGCAGCAGCTGTGCCCCTCCTACCGAGCACCTTATCTCAGTGGTTCTCAAAGTTTTGTACTGGTGACCCCTTTCACATAGCAAGCCTCTGAGTGCGGCCCCCTTATAAATTAAAAACACTTTTTAAATATATTTAACACCATTATAAATGCTAGAGGCAAAGCTGGGTTTGAGGTGGAGGCTGACAGCTCGGGACCCCTCTGTGTAATAACCTCGCAAGCCCCAGTTTGAGCACCCCTGTCTTATCTGCAATGCCAGCCAGGTTCCCCCCTTACAGAGGTAGTTGCGCTCGCCCTGCTCCCAAACAGTGGTGTGGGTGGTAGAGCCATCTGTCTGAGCCTGCCGACAGATATCACTGCATGGGGTTATGTTTAGAAGATTTTGTTTGAAACTTTAAGGGCATTTAAAAAAATGTAAGCTGAGGTTCTGCAGAAATTGATGCAAAGATTGCTATTTGCTGTGGGTGAGTGGATTTTTCAAGCCCTACTAGCAATATTTCTAAATTCCTAGCCTAGCAGTCAGACCGCCTTCTCGTTTGGTAATTTTAGAACATTAAACATGATAGCAATATTCCCCTGTCAGGACTAGAACATCCCCTCCCATGAAAATGATACACTGGCCGGGAAACTCCCCAAATTTTGCCTACATTTCCAGGAAATCATTCCTTTTGGGACAATAGTTGGGGCAGTCTTTCAACTCCATGAATCCTGGGGATCTGAAAGGAAAAGTCTGTCTCAGTGCTTCTTGACAAGAAATGACCACACCAGGGGCAGGCAATTCTATGCTGCTCTGCAAGATTCCTAATGGCTGAATTCCCTGCAGCTGTGCACTTGCAGCTGTGCAGGGACTCTGCAGCATTAACTCCCAATAACTCCCACTTGCATGTCTGTAGGGCCATCTGGTAATGATGTTTCAGAGAGCAGCTGGTTGCCAGCCCCACCCTTAGGCTCTGAGGAGCCTGATCCTTGCTGAGAACCCATAAATAAGCTTCTAACGGTCCCCACTGAATAGGGTGACCAGATGTCCTGATTTTATAGGTGCTTATTACCCCCCCCCCCACCCCCTCCCTCTGTCCCAAGTTTTCATACTTGCTATCTGGTCACCCTACCACTGAAGGGGTGGAAGAATGTTGCAAAAATAGCACTTCCCTTCTCTCCCTCCCCCTACCCACTTTCCAGGCTCTGAGAAAGGCTTTTTTAATTTGAGTGTTCTCTACTCCTGAGCAGAGGGGATGGCCCGGAGATCTGTCATTAACTGTTCTTTGAAGGAATCTTGTTAATGTGGTATAAAATAACATCACGTTGGGGGAGATTCAATAAGGAGTGACTCAGTAGATATTGTATATCAGTGGTTTTCAAACTTTTTTCTGGCAACCCAGTTGAAGAAAATTGTTGATGCCCGTGACCCAACGGAGGGGTTTGGAGTGTGGGAGGGGGCTGAGGCAGGGGGTCAGGGCTCTGGGGTGGGGGTGCAGGCTCTGGGGTGGGGCTGGGGATGAGGGGGTTGGGGTGCAGGAAGGGGTTCTAGGTTGGGGGGGGCTCAGGCAGGGGATTAGGGCACGGGCTTACCTCGGGCCAGGGCTGGATTAATCTTTTGTGGGCCTGGTGCCAAACATATTTGTGGGCCCCCATGGAGGCAATGGTGCATGGCACAGGGAGGTCAGTCCCAAGAGCAAGGGGCCAGCCAGAACCAATGGGGCATGGTATGGCAGGGGTGGCCCCACTCCGCGCAGCCCAGTGCAAGGCCACTATTTACAAACCGGCAGTTGCCAGACACACAGTGGCCCACCTGGCCCTGTGCTGCCAGCATGCCCCTTCTCCTCAGGGGCAGGCCCATGCCGTGCCACACAGCCCCCCCCCCCCCGCCCAACACCCTGCCTGACTCCCTATGGCCAGAGCCCCCTGGACCCACTACGTCCAGCGCCCTCCACCCCACAAATGCACAGCGCCCTGCACAACACTACTCCTGCCCAGCGCCCCCCTGCCCACAGCCCCACCACAACTGTCCAGCACCCCCTCAGAACCCCCACTCCCTAGTGCCCCAACACACACAGATCTTCCCCGCCCCTCACAGCCCATCCCTCCCCCCCACACGCATACCCCAGAGACCCACTCCCCCATGCCCTGCCTCCCGGCCACACTCACCTGCTCTGCTGGGAGGCGACTGTGTCTGCCAGGCTGAGATGGCAGCACAGCCAGGGCTGGTCCCGGGGTGGGGAATCGCTCTGGCCCCTTGGGAGTGACGTGATCAGCCAGGGCCTGTCCTGGCAGGGCTCCCTTAAGACACACTTGCCTGGAGGGGCTCAGCCAAGCCCCCCACACTGTTCCCCCCACCCCCATCTGGCTGAGACTGGCAGGGCTTCTGTACCAGTCCCAGGCAGCTCAGCTCCGGGGTCCCCACAGATGGTGGGAAGCAGAGACTGCCTGGAGCCAGAGGTGCATTGGGGTCCGGCCAGGGGGCAGAGAGGAGCAGGCGGATGGGGCCAGGGGGCCAAGAGAAACCCTCAGCCAGCCAGCGGGCAGGCCGAGAGGAGCAAGTGCTGTGTGGGGGGAACCAGTGAGATCCCCGGGTGCAGTGCAAACGGAGCAGGCTGGGGCCCCTTATAAGCATGGGCCACTGGCGCCATTGTAAACCCGGTGTGACGGGTTAGATTACAGAACCTCCCTTGGGAGCTGCCACCCGATGTGCCAAGACTACTTCTGCTCCTGCTTTCCCTGCCAGCTCGGGACCCCAGCACCCTGTCTTGCTGAGCCAGACATTCCCATCTGCTCCAACAAAGACCCAGGGTCTGAATTACTTGCCCCAAAGCTGCAGGTTTACCTGAAAGCAGCTAACAGAAGTGTTCCTGTCTTTAACACTCATATGCCCAACTCCCAATGGGGTCTAAACCCAAATAAATCCGTTTTACCCTGTATAAAGCTTATACATGGTAAACTCATAAATTGTTCACCCTCTATAACACTGATAGAGAGATACGCACAGCTGTTTGCCTCCCCAGGTATTAATACATACTGAGTTAATTAATAAGCAAAAAGTGATTTTATTAAATACAGACAGTAGGATTTAAGTGGTTCCAAGTAGTAACAGACAGAACAAGGTAAGTCACCAAGCAAAATAAAATAAAATGCGCAAATCTATGTCTAATCAAACTGAATACAGATAAGATCCTCACCAGTTCTAGAATGCTCCCTTTTACAGACTAATCTTCTTTTAGCCTGGGTCCAGCAGTCACTCACACCCCTTGCACACTGTCCTTTGTTCCAGTGTCTTTCAAGTATCCTGGGGGGTGGAGAGGCTCTCTCTTTAGCCAGCTGAAGACAAAATGGAGGGGTCTCCCAGGGGTTTAAATAGACTTTCTCTTGTGGGTGGAGACGACCTCCTCACTCCTATGCAAAGTCCAGCTCCAAGATGTAGTTTAGGAGTCACCTGGGCAAGTCACATGTCCATGCATGACTCACAGTTTTTACAGGTAGCACCCATTGTTTACATGCTACCTTGAATGTCCTCAAATAGACTTCTTATGTGGATTGGAGCATTCCAAGATCCATTGTCCTTTAAGTGTTTCTTGATTAGGTACTTAATTTCAACATTCCTTTCTCCAGGAACTGACCAAATGCTCTACTAAGGTTATTTAGAAATCAAGCCAGTTCACTGCCAACATTCATAACTTCGAAAACAAAAATGATACATGCATACAAATAGGATTAATACATTCAGTAGATCATAACCTTTACGGAGATATGTTACATGGCATAGGTAGCAGCATAAAACACATTCTAAGCATATTTCCATAAAGCCTTATGTGAGGTACCGTCACACCCGGCACTGCCTCGGGCAGCGGCGCAGTGGGGATGCTAAGGCAGGCTTCCTGCCTGTCCTGGCACCGCGGACCACGCTGTGCCCCAGAAGGGGCCAGCAGCAGGTCCGGTCTGACCCGCAGTTTGAAAACCACTGTTGTATATCATCTTACATATCCTTCTGTAAATATGAGTCAGAATTCAAAACAAAAGAGCTGTATCCGTGAGAAGTGAGTGAGCACTAGGAGTATCCTAGGTTGTACTGCCAATTGAGCCAGTACAACAAATAAATAACTGATAAGATCCAAAAAGAATACAAATGATTACAAAAGAAAAACAAATCACTTTTAAAAATTTGTTTTAAACACGGTTACAGCTTTAGAAGCAAATGTCATTTTTCTCATTAAGTAATGTGGGATAAATGCAACTTTTGGAAATATTCAAATGCCTTCGATTTCTTTATGCAAAGTGAGATACATCTTAAAGTGAGCTAAAATTCATGTCACTGTTCTGTGAAGCTGTTATACAAAATGTCTTTCGACATTTGTTGCAACTGCCTTGTTCTAGTTCTTAAGGAAAGTATCACAAGTTCACTAAAGACCCCATCTATTAATTTTCTGTGAAACCTTATGCACACAGACTACCAAAATGATAATTCATTTTCTGTGTTTGTATGTTTTACAGGACCAGAGGGGGTAGACAGGAGATGATGAATTAGTCTTTGTTGTTAGCAACAAGATGTTCATAGAATATCATAGTTGGAAGGGACCTCAGGAGGTCATCTCATCAACCGCCCTGCTCAAAGCAGGACTAATCCACAGACAGATTTTTGGTCCAGATCCCTATACGGCCCCCTTGAGGGCTGAACTCACAACCCTAGGTTTAGCAGGCCAATGCCCAAACCACTGAGCTATCCCTCCCCTCCTGATAATCAGGAAAATTAGGGCAATTGCAGATCTTAGAAATGTTATCTCCTCTTATTGTCTAAGGGTCTTTCTATACAAGGAATAGACTAAAAAAAGTGCTTTTTAAAATCAAGCTACTTAACCCAGTTAAAAACACACACGTGCTTTTAGTCTGTTCCTTGTGTGGAAAAGCCCTAAATCAAACAAAGGATTAGAGATGCTATATTTAAAAAAAATCAAAATGCAGTATTCCTAACCAGCAGACAACGCTTTAAGCCAAAATCTCTCTTGCACTCCCTGTAACCCTGCTGAAGTCAAAGGAGCTGCATGGTGTGTAAGAGAGTGCAGAATTTGGCTCTAATTTTGCACGGCACTTGCCCTTTAAACATGAGACTCACCAATGTTGCAGTAGATTGTGGCATATCTCTAATTCTTCTTGTTTATTGAAGGTTAAGTGCAGCCCACCCATGCTCAAAACTGATAAATGCTCAGAGCAAACATATCCGAGCAATTTAAAAGAGCAAGACAGACTGTACTTGTCTGCAGTTCTATCTCAAGGTTCTTCATAAAGTAGAACTTCAAAACATGCTCTCTTTGTTGCTTTCTCTTAATCCAAAGGGAAACTGTTGGGCTTTTTCAACAAGTTAATAAGGCACCATGAAAAATTTTCCTTTACTAAAATTAGGTGAAAGTTAGTCATCCAAGAAATGAGTCTTTTGGCAGTGTTGCCAAGTGGACAGAGCACTGGACTAGGATTGAGACCTGGGTTCTATTCCCAACTATGCTACTGGTTTGCTGGGTGACCTTATGCAGGTCACTTCAACACTGTGCTTTAGTTTGCCCATCTGTACAATGGAGGTAATGATATTTATCTCTTTGTAAATTGTTTTGAGATCTAGTAATGAAAAACGCTATATGAACATGAGGAACTATTATTATTATTTATTAATACAGTGGTAGTTTCTGCCTTCGCTTGTGTGCGTTTGACTTGGACATAATCACTGCTTCATATACACTGGAGAATCAGAAATTTGGGTGGGGGAGAGTGTGCTATTTTGTACGTGTGCCATGCAGACCTAAGAGTGTGCCCACCTTCAGGAAGGTCATCATAGCAGTAGAGGTAGAATTTGGTGCAAAAACTGCTGACAGGCCCTTATGATCCAGCCTTTAGGGCTCTATTGTGTCTCCGGCGCGTTCTGTGTTATCTGACCCCAGAGTGAGGTAAGTCACATAAGTGCTAGCAGTGGGACTGAAGGAGTATTTCATAGTTCTAGGTTCATAGTGCAGCAGAAATCCAGGGATGTGAGTGGGCAAGGTAGAAATTCCAACTCCTTTTGAAGATTCATCCCATGGTGCCCCCTCCCCCTTTGAGTTTCCTTTCCCCACTCTCCTCCCCAAGGGAAGGGCCAGATGTCATGTAGCTGCTCCCCTAAAGAAATATGAAGATGAGAGAGGGGGCCAAAGGCTGCTGTTCTCCCCCAAACCCTCAGAAGATCGAAATAAGGAAGGAGCAGGCTGAGTCATTTGGAGGAAGAGGTTTTAGGCCTGCCTGAGGCCAACACAACTATCTAAGGTTCACTGACAAGGAACCAGAACGAGTTTTAGATTTCCATAGAAACCATGTGATTTTCATGTGGTCTCAGGCATCAGTCTGACCGGTTCACACAGTCATGTGTACTGTGCAAATAAATTATGGTATGATAAGGTAACTTGGCAGATAACCTGTGCCATCGCCTGGAGTCTTACGCAGTTGTTACTGTGATGGTGGGTTCACAAACCATTTTATAATTAGAAAAAAGCTCTTTAGGATATGGACTGCTTTTGAATGTGTTTGTACAGTGGTTAGCCCAGGTGGGGACCCAATCCTGGCTGGAGCCTCTAGGTCCTACTGTCATACCAATACTGTAATGAAATAAATTGGGCCACATCTTCATAGAGTGTTGTATGGACATTTTCCCTCCCTGTGGCAACTACAATTGTCTATGTGGTAAAGAAAAGTTAGGAAACTATTTAATGTATTTTAAGCTTATTTTAATGTGATATAGAAACTGGAAACAAGGAGCAATAAATCTCCATTGACAAGCAGTAAGACTGTGGTGGCCCACAGGTCAGATCCAGCCCAGGGGACAATTCCCTCCATCCCTCAAATGTGTCCATCCCCCCAACAGACTTGCAGTACAAAATGGTGTCCTCCATGCGGCATGACTGCACATACGATATGTTCGAGATCATGCCACAAGTCATGTTGTTTATCTATTCATGGCATGATTTTATAAATTGCTTCCTTATATTCAGGGGTGAAAGTAACTCCGAAGACTTACCGGTATGGGGGCCGGCTCCAGGCCCAGGAAGGGGTGGGGACTTGGGCGGGTAGCAGCAGCGGCAGCCGGAGCCCCGGGCCCTTTTAAATCGCTGGCCCTGGGGCAGCTGCTCCCTTTGCCCCCGCCCGTCGGCAGCCAGGGTGGGGGAAAGGGGCAACGACATTAAAGCGCTGCCATGGCAAAGGACCCCCCATAAAGCGCTTTAACGTCCCTGCCCCTTTTGCCTCTCCCGTCGGCAGCCCTGCCGGTAGGGTCCGTACCGGCAGGGCCGCCAACGGAGAAGGGGCAGCGACATTAATGCTCTGCTGTGACAGCGCTTTAAGGACAGTCCTTTGCCGCAGCAGCGCTTTAACATTTCTGCCCCTTCCCCACCCCACCCCCAGGCTGCGTACGGGCCGGTACCGGCTTCTTACCGGTACGCTGTACCGGCCTGCACTGGCTCACTTTCCCCCCTGCTTATATTCCTTCTAAACATAAGCAACCAGTACAAATTATTGAAATTTGTACTCAAAATAAGGTTTAGGTAGCAAGATTATGTAGTGGTCTAGAAAACAATGTAAACACAGAATACAGTGAACGTCTTATGCAATTTACTAATTTTGAATAATACAAATTCAGATGTGTCATTTATATTCATTCCTTGGGTATGAATATGTATACAAATATTTAATATTGATCATATTAGGGGTGCACAGCTTTTTAAGAGAAATCTAGCTTAAAACTGAAATTGGCTAATGGAGCAATATGCAATTTGCAATTTGTTCATACAAAAATTGTGTTTTAAATTCACATTAAGGTGCAATTGCATTCACAAATATTATTACAAATCTATGAAAATGTTTCCTACTACTGCCCCTGGAAATAGGGAAGTCTCCAGCACCAGAAAACAGAATTGGATCAGTGACCCTACAAGAAGGTGAAATCAAAAGAGGAAAACATTATGATTGCTTCATTTTGCCTATATAGGAGATCTGCTAGCTGTCTCAGCTCTAACAAATGGATGTAATCCAGTGCTAGCTAGTGATGAATTTTCAGGGAATTTTTTTACTGTTTGGTTGGGCGTTGGAGAATTTTTGGCATGATAACTCACAAGGAATTCTTCTTAATCAGGCAGCAGCTTCCTCTTTTGAGTTAATGGCCTGACCATGTTTTCCACCATCTTAGATTGGCTAAGAAGTTCAGAGAGGCATTATTCCCACCCCAGCTTTCTAAAAGCAGAATGCCTCTGCATGTGGCCTGTTTACAATAATTAATCATTAATCAATAAACAAGGGCTTTTGGCAGCGTGGCAATGGCGTGGCAAGCACTGGCTTCTACAAATACAGCAGGTAGTCAGGCCCAACCATATGTATGGCAACTTATCTATGAAGGAGGCTGGTTAGTGGTTCAATAGCTAGCGTCTTCATTGATACACAAAGGAAATCATGTCTGCTTATGCCATGAAAGTGGGAAACTTGGTGTAACAACTGTTCAAGGTCTGGGGAATCTATGCTCATTAGCCTGGCTTCTGCTTTGTTTGTTTGGCAGAAGGTTCTAAATCCTCTCAAGGAGTAACAAACAAACTTCTTGATTCCTTCCAGCAAGTGTTTTTGAGCTCCTCAAATCTCTCTACAGAAGTGGATGATCCTGGGAAGGGCCATTCTTCCCAACATCCAGGTTAACAAGTGTATTTTTTCACCTGTTGCATACCAAGTGTGGGCAGTGGTTTAGTTAGTAAAAAGCCTTAACTGAGAAAATATATAAAGGCTGTTATTGATTTAAACAAAAATGGAATTTGCAGTTAATATATTTTCAAATGTTTTTAATGCTATGCATAAAAATATAAGAAACACTGTATACCAACTATAACACTTCATACCATATACCTCAAGTGGGGGAAGCCTGCCAAAACAGTTATCTGGTAGCGTGACTACTCACCTTGTTACATGATGTGGCACATATACAAGACTATTGCATAGCCAGTGTAATGTAGAGAGAAATAGTGTGATGAGAAGAGATTCTGTCTTAACGTCAATTAACTTTAATAAGAGCTTGAGAGACATGAGCCTCACTGAAAATATAGCCCCATGGTGAGAAAAGTGTAAGAAAAGGCAAGATGGGAGGGGAAAAAAATGCAAAAATAGATCAAGGAAAATCCTCACCAAAAGGGATCTCCTAGATTGAAATGAATGCTATTTTGAGCAGGTCTAACACACAAGAAAGTCCAGCATAAAAAAAAAAAAGAAAGACAGTGTTCCTGGAAACTGCTTCCCTTCCAGTTCATGTATAACTATAACCCCAAAACTTCTAGTGCCTTTTGGCAATACTTTCTCTGTGAATTTGAGATACCACACCCGCAGGTATTTTTTCTTAACTCTTGCCCTGTGCAGGAAGTTACAAGGATGCTCCTCCCACTTTCTGGAAAGTGCCTCTTTGCTCTCCTAATACAGCATCCTTCGTCCTGTGCGTACATAACTTTTTATTTCTTCTGTGTTTCCCATAAATATTGCAACTATTTTTATTTGAAAGAGGGGAGCCTTAACAGTGGGAAAACTCAAAGTTCTGAAATGAGGGGAAGGAGGGATTCTATGATATTAAAATGGAGTAAGAAATATGAATTTTTAACTCCTTGCTAGCATTCCAAAAGGTTTCGTCATTAAAGTAGCAAAAATCCCCAATGGCCAGAGATGTGGCACTAGATGGGGAGGGCTCTGAGTTACTACAGATAATTCTTTCCCAGGTATCTGCCTCGTGGGTCTCGTCCAAATGCTCAGGGTCTAACTGAGTGTCATATTTGGGGTCAGGAAGGAATTTCTCCTGGAGCCGGCCCTGACTTGAAGTCTTTAAACCATGATTTGAGGACTAGTAACTCATCCAGAGGTTATGGGTCTATTTCAGGAGCGGGTGGGTGAGGTTCTGTGGCCTGCAACATGCAGGAGGTCAGACTAGATGATCACAATGTTCCCTTCTGGCCTTAGAGTCTATTAGTCTATAAAGACCATCCTGAGGTCTTCGTGACCTTGGGCATGTGGAACAAACTGAGGCAAAGGATAGGTATAGCTGTGGGCTTTTTACTTCTCACCCAAATCAGAAATCTCAGGTATTTTCCCACAGAAGGGCTGTTATTGTAGGGGAATAAAATGATTAAATAAAGATTACTGTAGCTGGTCTTGCTTCAGAGTAGGATGTTGGTCCCAGTACATTTAATTATATCTGTACTGTGTATTATGATATTCTTATTTTTATTTCAGTCATAGCTTTACTAATAAAAGGTCATTTTCACAATAAAGGTAAATTATAAAATACCTATCATAGGTGAACACAATATGACACGTACAAACCAGCATGGCTTCTGCTAAGGCTCTGAAGCACCTTTCTAATCCCCTGATCCTGGGTCAGCCAGAGACCAAAGAGAGCTCCTGGAATAATTTAGCAAAACCTAGGGGCTGCTTCTAAATTATACTCACTGCAGTGTGTCCCACAGGGGCCAGTGTGTTGGACAGGATTCAGGTGGCGCACCATGCACTCTCCCCCTGGGATGTCCCCTCACTGCCCTTTCTCCACCCCAACATCGCCCAGTATTATTTATTATTTCTATTATCTTGGAGACCCCATGATGGACCAGGACCCCATTGTGCTAGGTGCTGTACAAACACAGAAGAACAAAGACAGTCCCTGCCCCAAGGAACTTACAACCGAAGTATGACAGCTCTGCACCACCTGAGCATTATGACTTCTTTATGACCGCTAAAGTGGCACAAAGCGGTCAGAGCTGGGGCAGTCAACAGCCTGGACTGCTATAGTCAGTCCTGATCACCATGTCTCAAGAAGAATAGAGTAGAAATAGAGGGGGTTCAGAGGTGAAAATGAAGAAACTTTCATATGCGGAGATACTGAATAGATTGGCACTGTTTAGAGAGACGGCTAACAGAGGGGACAAAACAGAAGTATTCAAAATAGTAAATTGCGCAGAGAAGGTAAATTGCTCCTATTTACCTTTTCTCATAATATGAGAATGGGGAGACAGTCCAGGAAATTGAAAGGCAGCAGAACTTAATTCTGACAAGAGGAAATACTGTTTCACACCACACATCATTAACCTATGGAACTCATTGCTATAAGATATTGCTGAGGCCAAGACCTCAGGATTCAAAAAAGGATTAGATACTTACAGTAACATTTGATAGGATGATTTTTTTTTAATTAGAGGGTTTAAAACTTCATGACATAAAACAGAATCTTAATTGACTGGGATTAGGGAGTAACTTTCTCCATGGGCCTAAGCAACCCAGTTGCACAGAACAGGGAGGCACAAAAGCTATTTCCAGCTGGGAACAAGCCTGGAAATTCCCACTAACTCTCACTTTCAGTGTCTGGCTTCTCAGTTAATGGCATGTCACTGAAATGGAAAAAATAGAATTCCTTCCAAAACAAACTAGAAGATTTTTGGCAGTGTGGAGTCTCTTCTTGCATATCAGAGCACACAGATCCTGGAGGGAAAAAAAGGCAAAAATATACATGACTTTGAGATCATGGTGGATAATTACTCATTTATATAATTGTTCAATAGTAGCTTTTTTTGTGGGGGTGGGAAAAGGGCAGAGAAAGAGACACAGAGTAACTCTAGGCAAAAATTAAGTCCTGTTTGCTAAGTCTTGAGTAAATTGTCGGTATTGTCAATTGTGCCTGCTACTTATTTGCTTTTGTAAGCCAAAATGTGAATGCAAAAACAATTTTTGGTGCTATGTTTCTGCTAATGTGTTGAGTGACTATTTACGTGATCCTGTAAATCTCTGGACTCTTTGTCTAGTATTTTTCTCTTTTGCTCTTGCTGTTATTGGAGATATTTGTGTCACAGTTCCCGAGTTAACTGTACTTCTAAACCTCCATGGTCCCCATGAGTGTAGCTCATTAGCTCTTAGGCCTCTAGCTTTCACCTTTCTCAAGGTAAGATCCCACAATCCTCTCCCTCCAGACATGGCTGCATAGCTGTCATTCTGTGATCACCTCAGCATCTCTCACTTCAGAGGCAATAACAAAGATATTCAGTGACCAACCGGCTCTCATAAAGTAGCATGCTATTTTTTTAGAACAAAAACATTTCAGTTCAAACATATCTTAAAAACAATAAACAGCTTATATGCATGCCTGGTTTTCCAGGTGGTCATCCATCTTTCATATGGAAACCCTGGCAGGCTTTAAAGCACTTCAGGTCCTCTCACAGGGCCTGTCTATGGGCACAGACTCATGTCAGCTCTTTGATTAAGTGTCAGTGACCCTCTCCCAGGTCAGGGCTGTCACTGTGTACCGTTTCAGATCCTCTGTATCAGGGCCGGCTCCAGCATTTCTGCTGCCCCAAGCAAAAAAAAAAAAAAAAAAAAAAACCC
>NW_020664580.1:1893118-1927453 GCF_002925995.2 Terrapene triunguis
AAAAAAAAAAAAAAAAAAAAAAAAAAAGCCGCGATCGGTGGTGGCAGTTCAGCGGCAGGTCCTTCGCTCCTAGAGGGAGTGAGGGACCTGCTGCCCCCGAATTGCCGCAGGTGCCGCCTCTCTCCCTTGGCCGCCCCAAGCACCTGCTTGTTAAGCTAGTGCCTGGAGCCGGCCCTGCTCTGTATTCAGAAGCTTCTTGAACTAGGTCAAACCAGTATATGCTATTTCTGCAAGGAGCCATAACTTCAAAAACTTATCTGCATTGTTTCAGCATTGGGGATTTTCATTAACTGCCATCCATTAATTTACTGCAGGAAACATCTTTTAACTTACCCATTGAGCCAGGGATGCTCACTTGCAAGCCCACGAAGATATATATAAAATTTATAACATTAATACAATAGTCATTGAATAGTCCATGTTTCAAAAGCATCTGTCACAATTTGTATTTGAATAAAAGCTCTTTCCCTTGCGGTCCAAGATTTTCCACTGTTTGATGCAGGACAGAAGTGATAATCCACTGTAGATGACATCAGTCAGTCATTGTGGAATTTGATTAGTTGTTGCATGCAGTGATATGGATCTCATTCCGGCAAGTGCAGCGTGGAACATGCAGATGCAACCTCTAAATCAATCTCTAAGCCAAATTCAGTGATAACAAAAATGGTGGTGTAAATTGTTCGGAAAATGGGTGCATGTGAGTTTGAGAGGCAAAGTGGTATAAGCTGCACCAATTTGGCATTTAAAGGTATTGAAAGTGAGTACAGAATACAAGTGGGGGAGAAAGGTGAGGTATGGAAGGAAAAACATCTTACAGGAAAATGCAGGGGAGGCTGCTAGGCTGGTTTCTTTTAATAAAGTTACATCACCCAGAAAACTCCCATTGCCAAATTCAAACCTGGCATAAGTGAACACAAGTCACAGTGACTTCAGTGGAAGTTGTTAATCTTTACTGCAGGGATTAGTTTAATGTTTATTTAATGTCAAACTGGTGCAAATCATACTGTTCCGCCACTCAACACTCATTCATACCTGTCTTCTGACGAATGTACACCTGTCATTTTACTGTACATAACTAAGGCTACAATTTTTTCACAGAGTTCGTGGAAGTCATGGAATCCGTGACTTCCAGTGACCTCCATGAATTCAGCCCTGTTGGCCAGGAGCTGCAGGTCCTCCTGCCGCCCTCCGTGGCCACAGGCCCCCCAGAGCTCCCAGCTGCCGCAGGGGCGGGGCTGCAGTTCCTGAGGTGCTTCGGGCGGCGGTCCCCCCCAGCTCCCAGCCAACGCAGGCGGTGGGGCCCCCAGAGCTTTAAGCAGCTGCGGGCAACAGGGGCTCCCCTGCAGCTCCTAGCTGCCACGGGGGGAGCAGGGGTCCCAGGAGCTCCAAGCCACTGGGGGTCCTTCAAAGCTCCCAGCTGCCGCAGGTGGTGGGGGGACCCTGGAGCTCTGAGCCCCCACAGGCAGTGGGGCCCCCAGAGCTCGGAGCAGCCCATGCAGCTCCCCAACCTCTGCAGGTGGTGTGTTGAGAAGAAATTTAGGAAACCATAAGGAAAAACTTCCCAACCAGGAGGTGAATTAAGCTAGAAATGATCTTACAGGGGGAGTGTTGGAAGTCTTGTTGTTTAGGATATTTAAAAATAGACTTGATAAAACATAATTAAATGGATAATAGTGAACAATCCTGCATCACTGGGGAGATAGAATTAACATTCTAATGGGACTTGTCTTCTTGTGGAGCAGCAATAGTTAAAGTTGAAACTAGCTTCTCATTTAAGGTTTGTGTATATTTTTTTCTTTTTGAAACCCAAACTGTCACCAAAAGAAACTGAAACTTCACATGCCACCGCTTATCCTAAAGTAGAGTTCCTCGGTGAAGTTTGAAAAAATTCAGCAAAGCCATTGTAAATCTATGATGTCTCAAAATTTCCCTTGTTCATTTTTTGAAACCTCTCCTAATGGCTTTTTGGCTCATTGCATCTCGGAAACTCCAGTCTCTGCAAACTTCTGACTTCTGTCAGCAAAGTGAGTTGCTCCTGCTTCACTATTCCAGTGACACCATATATCATTGCTTATTCATCCTGTGTGCTGTCTTAAAGCTGAAGATTACCAGGGTATAAAAATAAACATCTTAAAGTTTTTGAAAAAAAAATCAGATTTTTACAAGAAACAAAACAATCCATTCCTGTCTTGTCTCTCAATAATTGTGGTGATTGTTTCAGTCTTTAAACCCTGAGTCGTATTTTCAATTCCTCATACATTTTTTTTCTAGTAATGGGGAGTGGTGGGGGTGGGGGCAGGGACAGTGACCTTATGCAATGTATGTTTCAAAATATTTGCATATATCTTAACTGTGAAGAACATTCACGTAGTCTTTTGACTATCTGTACCGGGGGTTTTGACATATGTAGAAAGGTCTTGTATAAAAAAAAAACCTTTATTTTTATTCATCATCATAATATAATGCTACTTATATCGTGTCCTTCCAACAAAGTATCTCAAAGGGCCTGATTCTCATTTACACTCAGGCCCCTTCACACTGACCTAACGGTATAAAAGGGCCTTAAAATACGCTTACTTTAAGACCTCTTTATACTGCTACTGAGGTGTTAAAGAGCCTTATTGTTGATGAGAATAAGGTCTGTGTTCTGCAGGCATTAATCAATAAACCCACATAACACCCTCTTGAGGTCGCAGGTAGGTATTTAAATATATATAACACTTTCAAAATTCTGAGATATAAAGCACTTGCTATACTTCTGGCTTCATTTCATTCTGCTTGTAGGTAATTAGGGTGGTACAGCTCTGTTGTTATTTCACTGAACAGTGCACACAGTATTCTTTAGATTCATTCAGAGTGCTGTACCAGTTTCCCAATATATTTCAAGTTTTCTTTTCCTGATTTTAATGAAGGCTGTATTTGATAGACCTCTCCAATATTTTGCATTATTTCAGCTTCCAAACAATTTGCTGAAGAGGTCTTAAAAGCCCACAATGACTACAGGAAGAAGCATGGCGTCCCACCACTGAAGCTTTGCAAGAAGTTAAACAGTGGAGCACAACAGTGAGTTCAACCCTTCCTTTCTTGTAATGAGACTTTTATCACATATATGAATTAAGCATAGCGCATTCTATTCTTTTACCCAGCACCGGGATCTGCCTATGCATATCCCAGAAATATGTGCACTTTGATATGTATTGTCCTGTGTTGAGGTGTTGCCTCCATGTATGATGCTTCCATAAATGATGCTTCCGTACCAGTGAATCTCTCGTGGTGGTGGTGGTATTCATATTCCTAGCTTCTAAGGCCAGAAGGGACCATTCTGATAGTCTAGTCGGACCTCCTGTATAGCACAGGCCATAGAACTTCCCCCAGATAATTCCTAAAGCAGATCTTTTAGAAAAACTTCCAGTCTTGATTTTAAAAATGCCAGTAATGGAGAATTCACCGTGACCTTTGGTAAAATTGTTCCAATGGTTAATTACTCTCATCGTTAAAAATTTACACCTTATTTCCAGTCTGAATTGGTCTAACTTCAACTTCCAGCCATTGGAGTATGTTACATCTGTCTCTGTTAAACTGAAGAGTCCATTATTAAATATTGGTTTCCCACATAGGTACTTATACATGGCAATCAAGTTACCCCTTAATCTTCTCTTAAGATAAATAGATTTTGCTTCTTGAGTCTTATCACTGTAAGGCATGTTTTCTAATGCTTTAATCATTCTTGTGGTTCTTCTCTGAACCCTCTCCAGTTTATCAACATCCTTTGCAAATTGTGGGCACCAGAACTGGACACAGAATTCCACCAGTGGTTGCACCAGTGCCAAATACAGGGATAAAATAGCCTCTCTACTCCTATTTGAGATTCCCCTGTCTATGCATCCCAGGATCCTACTCTTGTCATCTGCAAAAGTACCCTATTCTGGAGATGGAATAGTGGAGAGATACAATAATTTCACAGAGCTTTGACTAATATAATAACACCAGACCTTTGATTAATATACATTTTTGTGAGACTACTATTTTGTGCTCTGAGGGAAGAAGGATGGAAGAAAGTATCTTTTAGAAACATAGGAATGACCATACTGCATCAGTACACTAGTTCTTCTGGAGTCCCTGAAAGTAGGTATACTAGATACTACAAAGGAAGGTATACAAAATCTGAGAATGGACAATATATGAAATAACCTACCCTTAAAATAAGTTTCTTCCTACTCCTGACAGATAGATAGTGGTTGGTTTGTGCCTTAAAGCATGCAACCTTATATGCTTTTATCCTTCTAATGTAACTGTGTAGTAAAAAAGTCTTCTTGTTATCTATAGCAATAAATCATTTTTGAGTATTACTAAATTTTGACCGCAATAAATCCTGCGGTAGTGAGTACCCCAGGTTAATTAGGCCTTGATTTAAGAAATGCTTCAAAATTTGTTGTGTTATAATTATATCTGATGTCCCCTTGTTTTATTTGAGAAGCTTCCAATTGCCTTTCTCTACACGATTAATTATTGTACATATCTCTCAGGTTCCCTAGTATTTGTCTTCTCTCTAAAATGAATAGTCCTGCTCTTTTCAGTCTTTCCTACAGGAGCCGCCCCATTTCTACAATCCTTTTCATTGGCCACTTTTGGACTCCTCCTACTTCTGGCATATTGTTTTTGAGATGCAATAACCAGAACTTAGCCCAATATTCCAGGTGGTGCCCACACATTGGTTGTATACAAACAGTAATATTCTTACTGTTTTCTAACCCATTCTTTATGCATCCTAAATTTTTGGTATTTTAACTGATTGCCTTACACTGACTTGTCCACAGCCACCCCAGGTCTTCTCCTGCATGATTACAGTTAATATAGTCCACAGCAGTGTTTATGAATAGTTCAAATTATTCTTTCAAATGTGTATTACCTTGCATTTGTCTCTATTGAATGTCATCTGCCATTGTGCTGCCCAATTGCCTAGTATTGTTAAGTCTCTCTGGAATTCCTCACAGTCCTCTCTGTTCTTGACTAATTTACCACTTAACTTTTCCCTGTATGGTGTGGAATGAAGAGAAACCTTTGCTTGACTGATGTTAGTCACTTTGATATATTTATTTTAACTTTGGAAGGCACTCAGATACCAGTGTAAACAGGCACTACAAGCACCTAATAACTTTTGTGTCATTGCAGATGTAAGCCCCTATTCCAATCATTAATATATTAAACATTGGTCCTAGTAGAGCACCTTGGGCAACTTCGCTGTACACCCTCAATCAAACAACTCCCTGTCATTAGCTGATGCCTCACACTGTGCAGAAGACTTCACAGAAAACTTGGGCATTGGTGGCACCTTGTTCTCTCCTCTTCTCTGCTTGTGGCACACAATAGTTTAGTCTCCTGATAACTGACATGTTTTTTTTTTAATTAAAACATCACTGGGCTCAGTATAGAGGTCTCTGGGTGAAATGCCATGTGATATACATGAGGTCAGAGTAGATCAGAGGCTCCCAAATTGGATTGATTCACATACTACCTTCCTAAAAAAATTGATGTTTGAGGTACCACATGAAAATTTGTCCTTGTTGTGCATATTTATTTTAGGCCTTAGGAGGCTTACCTTATGTATTTCCAGATTCTATAGAAAAATAAATGCATACAGAAGCCTCAAATATTTGATTATAATATTTGAAAACATCTCAGGTTTTTAGACAGTGCAACAAGAAGCAGCACATTGAGGTAGCCATTATTATTATTGGCCTTTCATAGTACTCAGATTACAAGAAACAATTACATATCTCATCCATGATGCATTGATCTGTATTGGTATGCGGCTGTACTACATGCAGTGGCTTGACTTTTTAAATCATCTCATTTTAAATTCAGAGTTCCTGCTAATTCTTATCTGGATGGTTGTTGAACACAAGCCAAAGGTCACGTTGCTTTCCTTTTGCAAGATGTAAATCAAGAAAAACACAAAATACTTTGAGTAGCTGTCAGAGAAAAAGAAGAGTGCTATTAATGAGAAGGGGACATATCTGTGTGAAAGGGCAGGGGGGCTCAGCAGGTGGGGTAGAGAGGTGAGGACAGTGCTTAAAGTGGTCTGAAAGAAGAGGTGGGGGTTCTATCCTAACCTGGGAGCAGCAGCTTTGGTAAAACAGTGCTTACAGTGCACCTCCCAGCAACCCAGCTTGAGTTTAAATGTCTTTTACTAGGTCTGTGATCTTTTGCATGCTCCTTCTTGCCCTCTCCACTTTAAGTGCTGGTGGAAGAGTCTTCGCTGGAAGTTGGGGCCTTTATGTGGGTACCTGGCAGCTCCAGGAGGTCTTTTGCTCCTCAGCAGTTCTAGCCTCCACTCCCAAACATGGCCCCTGGACATCTGCAATGCTGGACAAACTGCACCGTGGCCCCGTTCTTAGGATGAGGCTCAGACTGCAGCCAGAGCAATGTGACTCTGCTTAGTCCTGTAGCCAGACTTTTATTCACTGGACCTGACCAGCTGCCACCCCACCCTCCCGGCCTCCCTGCAGAGGCAGGGGGAATTCTCCATGCATCCCCTGCCTTCCAGCCCTGCAGGGGTCAGGCCTCAGGCCTCGGCCTCTGTGGGGCAGGGAGTGCAGAGGAAGCCCCTGCTCTGCAGCGGTTACTTATGTGTGTGGTGGGGGTGAGGGGGCTTCAATCCCGTGGCTCCCTGTGACTGTGAGCTTTGCAGCCGCCCTGAACCAGCCCTGCCTGCGCGTGTCTTTTTGGATGAGAGGAGCTCTTGTGGCACAACAGGGAACTTTGCACGTTTGCTACAATAACTTGAGCAGTGTAGCCCTGTACAAGTAGAAGACTATGCCGGCCTTCTGTTCTGTGTGCAGCGCCTAGCACAACTGGGGCCTCGTCCTAGGCACTACAGTGACGCAAATAATAATATAGCAGAAAGGCAGCTAGCTGGGTGCCTGGTGAGAGTAGAGCGCCCCTGTGGACAGCCACAACGCTCAACACACCACCGAATAAAACTACTCTGCCGGCGCAGTGGGCAAGTTGTTCACCTTTGTGGCTGAAAGCACCATGTTGCTTCTTGAAGTCGGGTGGCACCTTAAAGACTAACAGATTTATTTGGGCATAAGCTTTTGTGGGTAAAAAAAACCCACTTCTTCAGATACATCTGAAGAAGTGGTTTTTCTACCCACAAAAGCATCTAAAGAAGTGGGTTTTTTTACCCACAAAAGCTTATGCCCAAATAAATCTGTTAGTCTTTAAGGTGCCACCAGATTCCTCGTTGTTCTTGTGGACACAGACTAACACGGCTACCCCTCTGATACATGTTGCTTCTTGGGCATTTTTTGGCCTCCGCGGTGCAGGAAATGACTGTTCCTTTGGAACCGAAAGGGTTTTTTAGAGTTTTGGGTGTAACCCTTCCAACAGGCTCCCATACCATGTTCATGTACTGCGGTTTGGGAGCCCCTGGACTAGATGATCTAATGGTCCTTCTGGGCTTAAATTCTTTTAAATCATCTCGGTCCACACTGAAAATTGACTATTTATTTCCTGCTCACTGTTTTTTGTCTCTTAAACAATCTCTAATCCATGACTATTTACCTCTCATGCCACGATTAATTTGTTCTCTTTATAACTTCTTGGCTGGGACTTGGGAACCCCCCCCAAATATATTCTAATTTATAATTGTAGGGTTACCATACGTCCGGTTTTTCCCGGACATGTCCGGCTTTTTGGTAATCAAACCCCCGTCCGGGGGGAATTTCCAAAAAGCCGAACATGTCTGGGAAAAATACTCCCAGCTTCCGGCATCCCTGGCTTACCTTAGAGCGGGCTCCAGCGGCTGCTGTGCTCCCTGACTCCTTGGCTCTTCAAGAGCCGAGCTGCCCAAGCGCTACTGGCTTCGGGCAGCTCGGCTCCTTCCGAGCTGTGCGGCCCCGGCCGGGCACTTCCGCTCCGGGGGCACAGGGTCTGGAGGCATGGGGGCTGCCCGAAGCCGGTAGCGCTCGGGCACCTCGGCTCTTACAGAGCTGAGGAGTCAGGGAGCAGCACGCAGCAGCCGCCGCCGGAGCCCGGGAGGGGAAGTGCCCGGCTGGGGGTGCAGGGTCCGGAGGTCTGGGGGCTGCCCGAAGCCAGTAGCGCTCGGGCAGCTGTTTCACGTGGCTGGGAGGGAGGAGGGGGAATGCGGGCACTCAGGGGAGGGGGCGGACTTGGGGCGGGGCCGGTCGGGCAAGGGGCGGAGTTGGGGCAGGGGCGGAGCCAGGGCCCTGTGGCGTCTCCTCTTTTTTTCATTTTTAAATATGGTAACCCTAATAATCCATATTGTCCCTATGCAGATTTTTCCCATGTAGGGAACTAAAAACTATAGGAATTGGCACTTACAGCAGTTTCTGCAGGTTCTTTTTCTTCTCCGTACACAGAAGTGGCAGAAGCTGCAGCTCCTGGATTCTCCAGGATCGACACAGATCTCAGTGACATGAGGCTTTGTACCAGACCCTCTGTGGCAGAGAGTCATGCTGTATAGAAGTGGGGAGGCCCTAGAGGCAATAAGAAGGCAGAAGGCCTCTGGACTCCTCTCCTCATGCTGCTGAGATCTGTGTTGATCTCGGAGCACCCACTATTTTAAGCGCCTGGAAATTCAGTAACAGGATTATAAACCCTCAGGTCAGTGTGACTGCTATCTGCATGCGATATTACCTGGTACTGCTCTGTCACTGGTGTATGATTCCTTTGCTAGGTATGCAGCAACACTGGCTAGCACCAAGGTCCTCCAACACAGCCCTGAGTCTTCAAATGGAAAATGTGGAGAAAATCTAGCGTGGGCTTCCTATGATCAGCCAGGTAAGTTTGGTCTTTGCTCCTAACTCATAGATATTAAGTAAACAAGCCTCTTTAGTCACTTTGAACTAGGCATGTAAATATTTTTAATACAAAGGCCCAAATCCCATCCTGGCTGGTCGGGTGGCTCAGAGCAAGAACACAGGTAGATATTTCCTCAGCTCCAGAAATCTTGACAGTATGAACCTGGTTCCATGGGACTGGCTTAGGGGATGTGCAGTGGTGGACACTTAAACTGCTGTGCTGAAAAGAAGATGTGCATGCTGCAGCTCAGGGCCGCCCGGGGGGGGGCAAGTGGGGCAATTTGCCCCAGGCCCCGGGCTCCACAGGGGTCCCCACGAGAACGACTGAGGCTCCCTCCCCGACCCCGCCTCCGCCCCTCTCCCGGAACCTCAGCGCATCCAGGAGCGTCCCTGGCTCCAGAGGGGCCTGAGCTCCTCCCCGCTCAGAGCCGCATGGTAAGGGGGCGGAGCTGCGAGCTCTGGGCCGAGTGGCGGGAGCTCAGGCCCCGCTGGAGCTCGCAACCCCACCCCCTTACCACGCGGCTCTTAGCGGGGAGGAGCTCAGGCCCCACCGGAGCCATGCTGCAGCGCTGTCCAGGGACGCTCCTGGATGCGGCGCGCCGAGGTTCCGGGTGAGGGGGAGCCCGGGGGTAAGGGGCTGGGGCCGGGGGGGTTGGATAAGGGGCAGGGAGGGGGCAGAGGTTGGGGGGGGCGGTCAGGGGACAGGGAACGGGGAGGGGGTTGGATCGTGGGCGTTCTGGGGGTCTGTCAGGACTCGGCGGGGGGGGGTGGATAGGGGTCGGGGCAGTCAGGGGACAGGGAGCAAGGGTGGAGTCCCGGCGTGGTGGTTGAGGGGGGTGTCTGGGGAACGGCGAGGGGACAAGGAGCAGGATGGGTCGGGGATTCTGAGGGGGCAGTTGGGGGGCAGGAAGTGGGTGGGGGTCGGTTAGGGGGCAGGGCCAGGCTGTTTGGGATGCACAGCCTTCCCTACCCTAAAGCTCATTCAGCAGTTTGAGGCTTGCAGAAGAGCCAAGTTGTTAGCTTTTCCATTAGGGCTGCCGTCCACTAGCGTAGTTGGGGGGGAGCAGGAGAAGCGGCCGCTCCCCCACTGAGCACATATCCAAAAGTGGTGCCTTAGGCGCCGACTCGTGGGTGCTCCAAAATTTGGTGGGTGGGTGCAGAGCACCCACCGGCAGCTCCCCACCCCGCCCCACAGCCCCAGCTCACTTCCACTCCGCCTCTGCCTCCTCCCCTGAACGCTCCGCCCTGCTCTGCTTCTCCGCCCTCCCCCCCGCTTCTCGCGAATCAGCTGTTTGTGTGGGAAGCCTGGGAGGGTGGAGAAGCAAGCGGCGGCGTGCTCAGGCCTAGGGAGGCGGAGGCGGAGCAGAGGTGAGCTGGGACGGGGAGTGCAGGGCCGGCTCTAACTTTTTTGCCGCTGCCCCAAGCAAAAAAAAAAGCTAGGGGGTGCGGCCGGAGGAGCGAGGCGGGGGGAGCGGCGTGGCTGGAGGAGCCAGGGGGGGGGGGGGGGGGGGCCGGGGGGGGGCCAGGGGGGGGGGGCGCCTTTTTTATGTGTTTGCTCCCCCTGCTCTTAGAACCTGGCTACGCCACTGCTGCCGTCCCTTTCACTTCTCAAATGCCAAATTATAGTCTATATTTAATGTCAGTGCCATAGGGAGATTCATGTCACGGGAGGGTAGCTTCATTTAAAATTAGCCACTGGGGGAGGGATCACATGAGAAGAGCAATATCCTACACCACCTACCTCCTTCCCAACCCTACCAAGGGAGACCCCCCTCCCCTGCATTCCCTGAGGCTTCAGAGGGGTTAATTCAGTGCTTCTCAAATTTTTGTACTGGTGTCCCCTTTCACATAGCAAACCTCTGAGTGCGACCCCCCCCCCCTTATAAATTAAAAACACTTTTTTATATATTTAACATTATTATAAATGCTGGAGGCAAAGCGGGGTTTGAGGTAGAGGCTGGCAACTCGCGACCCCCAGTAATAACCTTGTGACCCCCTGAGGGTTCCTGACCCCCAGTTTGAGAACCCCTGGGTTAATTTAATTTTAGCACCTTGTGTCCATTCACATGCATGTGCTATTTTGAGCATTTCAATTTTCACAACATAGGCTCATCCCAGATTCTAGAACAAGCTCAAATGCTCAGTTCGTGGAGTATGTACATAAGCTATACTAAAGACAAACCCACAGTAACCGTCTCCAGTTTGTGAGGGACCCCATGGAGCCGGTCTCTAGGAAACAGATAAATGCATGGAGGTTAAGTCCATTAATGGCTATTAGCCAGGATGGGTAAGGAATGGTGTCCCTAGCCTCTGTTTGTCAGAGGGTGGGTGGAGATGGATGGCAGGAGAGAGATCACTTGATCACTGTTAGGTTCACTCCCTCTGGGGCACTTGGCATTGGCCATTGTCGGTAGACAGGATACTGGGCTGGATGGACCTTTGGTCTGACCCAGTATGGCCATTCTTATGTTCTAACCTAAATGAACCCAAAGTTATGGAGACAGATATGAGTCAAGGAAGCCAGCAGAGTATCAGAAACCCGGAAAAATCTCTGACTGGATGGGCTCAGGCGTTTGGTCACAAGCTGAGGTGGTTCAAAAGTTTTGGATTTTTTTAAGCAGAATTTTTTTATTGTTTCTTTAAACAATCAAACACAGCAAGCAGCAAATATTTGGCCACACACTTCTGAAACCCCAAACCATATTCAGGTTTTGGCAGACTAATTTCAGCTTTTCAATTTAAAAAACCACAACAAATTTTGAAGGAAAGCAGACATTGTCCGTGATTTTTTTCTGCTTTTTAAAAACCCCTAGTTTTCGATCCAAAAAAAGTTTTGACGGAAAATATTTGTCCAACCCTTTTAATGAGCTTTAGTGCCTTTTAGCACTAGCTGATGCTGAGAACCAGTGATAGCTTGTAAAGAAGTTTTCTCAAACTGGGTTTGTGCTGAGATGCGGAAGGTTTATTTTTCCCAGGGCCGCCCGGCGGGGGTGGGGGGAACAAGTGGGGCAATTTGCCCCGGGCCCCGCAGGGGCCCCCACGAGAATATAGTATTGTATAGTATTGCAATTTTTTTTATGGAAGGGGCCCCCGAAATTGCTTTGCCCCAGGCCCCCTGAATCCTCTGGGCGGCCCTGCTGCAGCTAGCATGGTCTGCTAACGGCAGGTGACAGACAGCTGGTGGGCTGGATCTGCATGCTGTGAGTAGCAGGCCATGCCCCTTCGGGGAAAGAAGCCTCCTACACCTTCTCTATTCCCTGTCCCAATTTTGCACCAGCACAACATAGGAGAGTCGTTGGCCCAACATTGCCAGGCAGCCTAAGGGCTTGTCTGCCCTTGAAACTCTACATTGGCACAGCTGCAGCAGCACTTCCATGTAGACATACACTATAGCAATGGGAGGGATTCCCCACACCCCTGAGAAACGTAGTTATGCTGATGTAGGATTTCAGTGTAGATCAGCCCTAAGTCAATGCTAATTGCTCCTGCATTCTCCTCTCCAAGTGTGGGAACTGCTATATGAATAAATCACTTGTAGAGACCTTTGTGTCAATACCTTTGTGGTCCCTCTTGAATCACCAGTGCAAATACTTTCTGACCTAAAAGAGAAATGACTTTTATATGGTTTAGTTTAGACATGTGACAAATCGAGCTCTTAGTAAAACTATCTCACATAGGCAGCATGTGGTGAGTGGTCAAGAAGAACAATTTTCACTGAGCTCCCATCCATCCCTTCTCCAGTCCCTTATTTTAGTGACTTTAAGGCTTGCTTTCCCCCTGCAGGGACCAGGCAATGCAGTAGGTTAGGACTCTATCCCTTCCAGAGAACATTTGACTTAGAAGAAAAGTAGTTTCATACTGTCACCTTAGACCGGGATTTTCAAAAGAGTCCTGGGGAGGTAGGAACCCAAATCCCATTGTTATTAGGCCTCTAAGCACCTTTGAAAATCCCAGACCTATCCCTTAATGGATATTCGTTCACAGTAAAAAAATCATTACACACTTTGGCTCACTTCAGAACTATTAGCATGATGTCCTTTGGAATAGCATGAAACATGCTTTTGGGGCAGCCTGGGGGAGCATAGTTGTGTGAAGTTAGCACAGGGCTTGTCCCTTGCTAGCTGTACTTTATTTCTTCCTTTTTATTAGCACTAATGTTCCACAAACATTTTTAACAATTTATATGATGACTTTGTTCGACAACTTAGCGAGGAAAAAAAAACCCTCTACATTATATAATCCTTACTCCTTCATGGAGCAGTTTTTTCTTCTACATGCTGTTTCCACAGGTGTTTTGTCTAATCTGCATGGAGAGCTTTTTATATGGCTGTATCTAATTTATTTATTTACAGCATTGCATGTCCTGCTGAGCAGTCTGAGCCATGTCCTCTCCTTGTTCCCCAAAATGATAACTTTTATGATACAAATCTTTTGAGTCAACTACATTGCCTATAGAGCAGGGCCTTTTTAAGTGCTTGTGAGTGAAAGCTAATTGTGTGCAGAAAATTGTTCTCAGCTGTTGGCTTAGGCTATGCCCCTGTGGAGTTGGTTCTCTTTCCATTTTTTTCCTTGTCCAGTTCCATCCTGATAATTAATTTGCGTCAACCTGAATGAGGCTGGAAACTGGCTGTATTACGGATTCTATTCAAGTAGTTAACAAAGGGAGTTAGTGTCTTCCAATTTCCTTTCCAGATGAAGGAAACATCAGTAAGTCTTCAACTTGGCATACAGTCTCTCTAAAAAGAGCTGTTGCATTGCTGGATTCTTGGTGTTCGACAAGAATGCTGGCATAGTTGGGTTTCATGTGTCAGAAGAAAAGTAGGGTTTGAAAATGTAATGGCCTAACTGTGAGTTTTTAGAATTTCTTTAAATTTCATTATAAGATTTCCAGCTAACAGTCTATGGCTGTTGTTTGAAATTTATTTAGCCCTGTATTCTAACAAGTATGCGTCAGTCATTTGCTTCCTCTGATCCTGAGGAAGTTGCGTTGCAGACTTTCTTTTTCTATGGTCAGATGAGTGACAGCATAATCACAGTTACTTAGGCCTGGTCTACACTAGGCTTTTATGTCGAATTTAGCGCCGTTATATCGAATTAACCCTGCACCCGTCCACACCAGGAAGCCATTTAGTTCGACATAGAGCTCTCTTTAAATCGATTTCTGTAATCCTCCCCAACGAGAGGAGTAGCGCTAAATTCGAAATGGCCATATCGAATTAGGCTAGGTGTGGATGGAAATCGACGCTAATAGCTCCGGGAGCTATCCCACAGTGCACCACTCTGTTGACGCTCTGGACAGCAGTCCGAGCTCGGATGCTCTGACCAGCCACACCCCCGGGAAAATTTGAATTCATTTTCATTTTCCTGTCTGGGCAGTTTGAATCTCAGTTCCTCTTTGGACATCGAGGTGAGCTCAGCAGCAGTGGCAACGATGCAGAGCTCTCCAGCAGAGATGGCCGTGCAATCTAATAGAAAGAGGGCCCCAGCATGGACTGATCGGGAAGTCTTGGATCTCATCGCAGTGTGGGGCGATGAGTCCGTGCTTGCCGAGCTGCGCTCCAAAAGAAGGAATGCTAAGATCTACGAGAAGATCTCCAAAGCCATGGCAGAGAGAGGCTACAGCCGGGATGCAGCGCAGTGCCGCGTGAAAATCAAGGAGCTGAGACAAGGCTACCAAAAAACCAAAGAGGCTAACGGACGATCCGGATCCCAGCCCCACACATCCCGTTTCTACGAGGCACTGCATTCCATCCTGGGAGCGGCCGCCACCACTACCCCACCCCTGACCGTGGACTCCGAGGATGGGATATTGTCCGCGGCCGGTTCCTCGTCGGACATGTTAGCGGATGGGGAAGATGAAGAAGGAGATGAGGAGGACGAGGCAGTCGACAGCGCTGGCACCGCTGATTTCCCCGACAGCCAGGAGCTCTTCATCACCCTTACCGAGATCCCGTACCAACCGTCCCCATCCCTTACCCCGGACACAGAATCAGGGGAAGGATCAAGCAGTAAGTGCTGTAAACATGTAAACATTTATTTAAAACAGAACGGTAATATTTATACTATTAACAATTTATATTTATAAAAGTGCTGTAAACTAGTAAAAAAATAATCAGGTACAAAACAGGAATATTTACAAAGGTAACAAATGGGTTTTCATGATTTCTCTGTCTTAGGCTCTTCTCAATTTAGTCCCAAGTATTTTAAAAAATTTTCACAATGTCCCTTACTACATGATTCCGAGGCCCAAGACGCTCCACTCCATAGTCCCAGTGCACCTAGGCGAAAATCCGGTCAATGTGGCCGGGGATTGACGAGAAATCCTCGTAGGAGAACTCCTCGTAGGTCTCGTGGAGGTAGATCTCAAGCCTGTTTATGAGGTTCCGGGGTAGGGCGATCTTAGTGGGCCCTCCGTGGTAGCAGACATGTCCCCTCCACGCCACAATCAAGTACTCGGGGATCATGGCCCGACATAGCATGGCGGCATACGGCCCCGGTTTCTGCATGCTTTCCCGCAGCATGCGTTCTCTCTGGGTGTCCGGGATCCTCAGGAGGGTGATGTCGCTCATGACGCCCTGCTTTGAATTAGGGAGGGGAATGTTAGTATTGGGACTGCTTTACAGCCACGCGGTGGAGGGAGAGGGGCAGCATACAGGGATCTTTCCCTGGGACAGCCGCGAGGGGGTGGGACAGGGGCAGAGTTGATGCTGTCCTGATTGCTGGCAGCAGAGACTGGCATTGCTTTCAATGTGAAAGGAGGCCAGTGCTACTGCTGGAGTTTTAAGCAGCCACAAGTCTACGGCTTACCATTATTGCCCGCTCCAGAAGTTCAGGTCTCCAGCCACAGTTCTCTGATCACTCCAAGACCACCGCAAGTCCACAGGCACTGAAGGCGACGGCCGAAAATTCGACCTTGTCCTGAGTGCGCATGTGAGAGGTGCAGTGCATGGTCTTGTTCACAGAGAAAGACTAGGTTCTTTGTATACAATTTCATTTATCTGTCTCAGGAATTCACTCCCTTTTTACAATTCACACAGACACATCTGCGACTGTCTCCCAACCCAGCCTGTCAGCACACTCCCAGAGGCTAGCGCAGATTAGGCGGAGGAAGAAGAAGACGCGTGAAGACATGTTCTCAGAACTAATGGGCTGCTCCCGAGCCCAGGCAGCCCAGCAGACACAGTGGAGGGAGAACTTGTCACAAATGCACCGAGCAGTCATGGAACGGGAGGAGAGGTGGCGTCAGGAGGACCAACAGGCTACTGAAAAGCTGCTTGGACTAATGAGGGAGCAAACGGACACGCTCCGGCGCCTTGTGGATGTTCTGCAAGACCAGAGGCAGGAGGACAGAGCCCCGCTGCAGTCTATCTGTAACCGCCCTCACCCGCCACCAAGTCCCACACCACCCTCACCTAAAGTCCAAAGAAGGAGGGGCGGCAAGGGACGTTAAAACTTTCAGTCAACCCCTGCAGACTGCTCTAGCACTAGAAGGCTGACATTCCCCAAAATTTCATAAGTCCTTTCCTACCCACCTCACACAAGCCCCCGTCCAAGTTTCACCCCCCACGTTTCATGTCTGGTTCGCAATAAAATGTTTGTTTCTGTTCATTGCTGTTTCAGTCAGGTTCTTTTGAGGGAGAGTCTGTCTGGAGGGGGGAAGGGGATTGGTAATTGGACAGGACAGTGATCTTTAGCAGGGTACAGAGGCGGTGTCAGGTCCAGCATCAGGACACATACACAGTGCAGTCACTGGTTACCCTGGTCAGTCTGGGAGGTGTTTTTCATGTTCTGGGGGGGGGGTTGCTCTGTGACTTTGTGGCGGGGGAGGGCAGTTACAGATCTTATGCAGCGGTCCTTATCCTGGCTCACAGATCCACGCAGCAGGGGATCTGTAACCCTACTCCCCCTGCCAGAAAGTCACATAGCCGACACATACACGCAGTCCCCCCCAGGAGTGCTGGCAGGCTCCATTGAAATAACCAGTCCACCAGTGCGGAGCCTGTCATTCCGGGAGTTTAGAAGCATCATTTGCATCAGAACACTAAACCCGCCCCCCGCCACAGTCTGCGTCCCCGGTTTAAAATATTCCCGCGAAAACAGCAATACAGACAACGGTGTTCATTAACAAAATAGAACTGATTTTATTTTTTGGGAAGGGGAAGGGGGTGAAGGGGGTATGTAACTGGAGAGGATAGTCAAAATGAACTGGGTAAAGAAACGGGGGCAGGTTCAGCTTTTCTGTCCACAAACTGAAAAGTCACTGGTTGCCCTGCTCACTCAGGAACCTAGCTTTCAAAGCCTCCCGGATGCACAGGGCGTCCCGCTGTGATCTTCTAATCGCCCGGCTGTCTGGCTGGGCGTAATCAGCAGCCAGGCTATTTGCCTCTAGCTCCCACCCCGACATAAAGGTCTCCCCCTTGCTCTCACACAGATTGTGGAGCACACAGCAAGCTGCAATAACGATGGGGATATTGGTTTCACTGAGATCACAGCGAGTGAGTAAGCTTCTCCATCTCCCTTTGAGACGGCCAAAAGCACACTCCACTACCATTCTGCACTTGCTCAGCCGGTAGTTGAACAGTTCTTTTTCTGTGTCCAGGGCGCCAGTATAGGGCTTCATGAGCCAGGGCATTAGCGGGTAGGCTGGGTCCCCGAGGATGACTGTAGGCATCTCCACATCCCCAAGAGTTATTTTGTGGTCTGGGAAGTAAATACCTTCCTGCAGCCGTCTAAACAGACCAGAGTTCCTGAACACGCGAGCGTCATGAACCTTGCCCGGCCATCCGACGTTGATGTTTGTAAAACGTCCCCGATGGTCCACCAGTGCTTGCAGCACCATTGAAAAGTAGCCCTTTCTATTGATGTACTGGCTGGCCTGGTGGTCCGGTCCCAGGATAGGGATGTGAGTCCCATCGATAGCCCCACCGCAGTTTGGGAATCCCATCGCGGCAAAGCCATCTATGATGACCTGCGCGTTTCCCAGGGTCACTACCTTTGGGAGCAGTACCTTCACGATTGCCTTGGCTACTTGCATGACAACAACCCCCACGGTAGATTTGCCCACACCAAAGTGGTTCGCGACTGACCGGTAGCTGTCCGGCGTTGCAAGCTTCCAGAGGGCTATGGCCACTCGCTTCTCAACTGTGAGGGCTGCTCTCATCCTGGTATTCTGGCGCTTCAGGGCAGGGGACAGCAATTCACAAAGTTCGAGGAAAGTCCCCTTCCGCATGCGAAAGTTTCGCAGCCACTGGGATTCATCCCAGACCTGAAGCACTATACGGTCCCACCAGTCCGTGCTTGTTTCCCGGGCCCAGAATCGCCGTTCCACGATATCCACATGACCCATTGCCACCGTGATGTCCTGGGCGCTGGGGCTCGTGGTTTCTGACAGCTCTGTGCTACTCTCCGACTTCAGGCCATCACGGCGGTGTCGTAGCCTCCTCGCCTGATTACTCTTCATCTGCCTCAGGGAAAGGTGTATGATAAGCTGCGAGGTGTTGAGAACGGCCAGAAGTGCAGCGATGGTCGCAGCGTGATCCATGATCGCAGTGCTGTGGCGTCCGCGCTCTCACTGACCAGAAAAGTGCGCGAACTGATTTCCCGCCGGCGCTTTCATGGAGGGAGGGAGGGAGGGAGGGCGTTAGTGACGGACGGATGACGACAAATTTTTTTTACCCAGAAGGCATTGGCGGCTCGACCCAGAATTCCGATGGGCAGCGGGGACTGCGGGAACTGTGGGATAGCTGCCCACAGTGCACCGCTTCCAATATCGACGCTCGCCCCGTTAGTGTGGACTCACAAAGTCGAATTACTGTCCTTAGTGTGTCCTTAGTGTGAACACACACGTTCGACTTTGCAATATCGATTCCACATATTCGATTTAAGTAAAATCGAATTACCCTCGTAGTGTAGACATACCCTTAGTGTATTCTACCTCTCCCTTCTCTGGGCTGCTCTGGTACACCAAACACCTGATGGCATGCCAGGTGTCTCGTGAACTTGAAGGCAGGTACTAGAGACGCTTAGGACGAAATTCTGACTAGACCTTATGTGGTGGGAAGTATGAGAGGGCATCTTGTGGTCCGTGAAATGGCCATAGAGGACTGCAGGCTGTGCACTCTGGGGAGAAAAGGGACTTCACTGTTCCGGGGGACACATGATGTCCCAGAGGATTGGAAGGATGCAGAGCAGAGCCTATGGAGATGGATCAGCATGCAGAAGGGAGCAAGCTTCACCGCAATAAAGGAGTGTAGTAGCAGGCACGCATTGAGACTCCCCAATACGCCTCATGGCGTGGATGGCTCCTTACCACTCAGTGCAGAGTTGCACCCTACGGGCTTGATCAGTATAAAGGTCTGTAGAGGCTGTAGCACCTGGTGCGTTGCAGCAGCACTTACCGCACGTCTACTAGAAAGACCTGTACGAGGGGAGTGTTGCCGCTTCCGGGGAGCCCCCCAGGTAAGCCCCTCCCAGAGCCCGCCTCACCCCATCCTGTGCCCCCTCCCACACCCAAACTCTGCTGCTGGGGGGGGGGGAGGAGGGAAGAGCCAGGTAGGGAGCCTGCCGCCTCCACCAACTCCACCCCCTCAGCACCAGTGGGGGTCCTGGGCCGTGCGCTGCTGCTTGTGCCACCCCAGCAACCACGGGGCCCCACGCAGCTCCCACCCCCCCCCCAATCAAGCACGCAAAGAGGGCTGGCAGAAAAGAAAGGTTCAATATTACAAATAAATATTGGTTACATTAAGCAAATATGTGGTTTATTTTTGAGAGGAAACAACTCTACATTTCCTAATTTTCTGTGTTTTGTGGGAACTGGTAAATTCTAAGACAGTTTTTGTTTAAAAATGAAATTAGAAAAATGTTACAACTTTTTTTTTTTAATCGAGCCCAATTCTGCTGCTTTTCTTTACATGGAATAATATCTAACTCTGTTAGTCTACTTATGAAAATCACTAGGATTATTCACGGAGTAAATTACTACTCAGTGTGAGGAAAGGCACCACAAGATATTAAGGAAGTGTACAAAAAAGCGAGTGAGAGAGAGAAGAGGTTTTAGAGGGAGAAGTATAATGCATACCTCTTCTCCATCTTCACTATAAAATCATTATCATCACCACAATAGAGCAGTATCAACTCTTAGAACTTAAAGCTTCTGCTTATCAGATTGTCCTGTTCTTATTATACATGTTCTGTCATCTACATGCGATATGGAATTTTAGCAGCTTTTCCTCACAGCCAGGGCATGTCGAAAACCATCCAAGACTGTTCAGTTCACACTTCAGAGAGGCATGCCAGGATTGCTGTCTAGTAGGGGCCATCAGTCAGACATTGTCAGCAGCAGCTGTGTTTCCTTAGAAAAGTTTTGCAATTTCAGCTGTGGTTCACAGCAGTAAAATCAAGTAAAGTATTTTTTTTAAAGTGTTAGCGCATTGCTCTGCAACTAAGTCCAGCAGAAAGGAAGCTCCGGAAGTGATTTAAAAAGAGATCACATCTGTTTGCACACTGCTTGCACCCACCACTTCTGCTATGATCTGGTAACTGTCATCTAGGGTGGTTGGGTGTGGTTGGTTTGTTTGGCTTCTTCCTTTAAACTAAAATGTACTTCTTACGAGTGCCAGCTCAGCCAAATGTTTCCTATTTGGGGTTTTGGTTGTTTGTTGTTTGTTGTTGCTGTTGTTTTACAAAAGGTTTATTCAAATGTAAAGTAAAATGGTGGCATTTAATATAAAATTACATAGCTCAATACAAAATCAATTCAGGCAGATTAACTAGAAATGCGGTGGTGAGTTCTCTGTATCAGTGTTTCCCAAACTTGGGACGCCGCTTGTGTAGGGAAAGCCCCTGGTGGGCCGGGCTGGTTTGTTTACCTTCCGCGTCCTCAGGTCCGGCCGATCGCGGCTCCCACTGGCCGCAGTTCGCTGCTCCAGGCCAATGAGGGCTGCTGGAAGCGGCACGGGCCGAGGGACGTACTGGCCGCCGCTTCCAGCAGCTCCCACTGGCCTGGAGCAGCGAACTGCGGCCAGTGAGAGCCGCAATCGGCCTGACCTGCGGACGCAGCAGGTAAACAAACCAGCCTGCCAGGGGCTTTCCCTACACAAGCGGCGTCCCAAGTTTGGGAAACACTGCTCTATAACATCAAACTTGGGGAAATAGATTCTGTGACAGTTACTGGCTAACTGCGCTTCTGACCCTCCGGTCTCTTTGCGTGCACTCCTTCTCAGATCTCTAGCCATCACCTGGTTTAAAGTGGAATTGTGCAATTCTCCTATTCTCAGGCTGGTCTCTGGCTTTAGTCTTCTGTGAATGATTCTGTGCTTATCTCAGCAGATCTGAATTTATGTCCAGCATCTGCAAGCCTGTTCCCTCTGGGAGCTATGACAGTGGTACCCAGTGACCGGACAGGCTCTTTAAAGTAAAGTGTCATATATTAACACACAAGCATTTAAGAGGAAAAACAGATCTTAAAAGAACAATATTGCCAATCTTACGAGATCAAAAATCGTAAGTCAGACCCTCTCAAGAGATCCAAACTCATGAATCATGCCCTCAAATCATGAGATTGGCCCCCCAAATAGTCTTTTTCAAATCAAATCATGGTTTTTATTCCGTCTATTGACTTTTTAAATCCCCTTTATTCCCCTTCCAATGTGTGGGGGATAATTTCAGGTAGAAAAGTCAACCTTTAATGCACACAACAATTCACACCTCTCCAGGCGGCTCAGATGGAAACTCCACTTGCCCTCTCCTCACCCTTAAGATAGAGGAACTGCCATTCATCTCCTGTTTTGAATAAAGGAAAATTCATAAGTTGGCAACCTATCACCATATTTTTATGAAACAGGTAAAAACCACCCCCAAATTGCTAAAATGATAAAATTGTGAAAAATAAAGCAGATTGTACTTATAGCTAGTTTACCAGGTATCTAATTATTATCCATATGGGGCTCCTCATAGGGCTAAGCTTCCTATAAATCCCACAAGACCTCTGGGGTCTGGCTGGCATAGATACTTCCATTAACTCAACCCACTTCTCTCTCCCAGCCTCAGAGGAAGAGTTCTTTTAAAAGCTGGTTAGTCCATTTGATCACCTCCCCTTTCTCCAAGACAATCACTTTTTAACTGTGTATAGCCCTGTGAGCTGTTAGTTCTCAGCCTTGGCACAAGGCTTGCAACTTGTTGGAGACAGGATGCAAGGTCCTCGAAGCTGATAGCTTTGCTCAGTCTTTCAAGTGTGAGCTGGGATGTCCTTATCTGGGGCAATAGTTTTCTTCCTGGGGACAATTCTCCTTTAATTCAAGCATTATAGGTAAGGCTACATTTTAGTTACAGGTATTTTTAGTAAAAGTCACAGACAGGTCATGGGCAGTAAAGAAAAAATCACGGCCCATGACATGTCCATGACTTTTACTAAAAATACTGGTGACTAAAACTTGGGGGGGGGGGCTGCCTGGGCCCCCGCAGGTGCTGGGGTGGCACAGGCGGCAGCGCATGGCCCAGGACCCCCACTGGTGCTTGGGGGGGCGGAGTTGGTGGAGGCAGCAGGCTCCCTACCTGGCTCCCCCTCCTCCCTTCCCCCCCCCCAAGCAGCAGAGTTTGGTTGTGGGAGGAGGCACGGAATGGGGTGAGGCGGGGTCTGGGTGGGGCTTACCTGGGGGGCTTCCCGGAAGCGGCAACGTCCCGCTCGCTCAGCTGCTAGGCAGAGGCGAAGCCAGGCACCTCTGCGCACTGCCTCTGCCTGCAGGCACCGCCCCTGCAGCTCCTATTGGCTGTGATGGCCTGAGACTGCCCTAGCAGCGGCTGGTGTGTCTGTCGCAGGGGCTGCCTGAGCTACCCTTGAGCCAGGTGCACTGGCCACTGCAAAAGTCACGGAGGTTGCAGAAAGTCACAGAATCCATGACTTCCGTGACCTCCACGACAAACTCGCAGCCTTAATTATAGGCATCTAACAGGGGTGGCCAAACCATGGCTTGCGAGCTGTATGCGGCTCTTTTACAGTTAAAGTGCAACTCGCAGAGCCCCCCGCATCCCCCATTCTCCGCCTACCAGACTTGGGGGGCGGAGCTAGGGGCTTCTGCCAGAGACGAATGTTGCCTGCTGAGAGTTGAGGGGCACCATTTAAAGGTTCCCCCCCCAACAGCTTGAGTCACGCCCCCCCCCAGGCACACGCCCCCTGTTACCATCAGCGGTCCCTCCCTGCAGCTCCCAGGTGTTAGCTCCGCACAGAGAGGCAGCGGCAAACAGCTGGGAGCTGCAGGAAGGGGCCGCTGCATTAGCTCCAGGAGGGAGAGGCAGCAACAAAAGCAGCGGCTCTCCCTGCAGCTCCCAGCTGTTGATGCCCAGCTGTAGTGCAGGGAGGGGGCCAGGCAGCACCATGTGACCAAGCGGCGCCAGCAAACTATGGCAAAAATCGGGGGGAGGGAGCACGTGATCCCATATGCCTCCCTATGCGCCACCTCTGTGCCCAGCAGGGAGGGGGCCTTCAGCCCTGCTGAGTGCACCTGTCAGGGCTCGGGGCTTCAGCAGGAGCGGGGCTGAAGCCCTGAGTCCCAGCAGGTGCCTCCCATGGGGCTGAAGCCCCAAGATCTTCCTCCCCCCTGGGCTGAATCCCCAAGCCCTGCAGGCAAGCCCTGGTTCTTGAATTTCTGAAGATTGTCGTATGCGTCTTAGCGGGTCAGTGGCCGCCCCCAGTAGGAATTAGATGAAGGCATTCATACAGAAACTTTTAAGCACCCAGTATACAGTAACTACCTCACTGACCAGGTCACATAGAGGGTTCATAAAATTCTTACTAAGCAGAATTCTTAAAATATTACATAACAACGACATGTCTGTCATTGGTTCCTCATATCTTGCATACTCTCTGTTCTGTTCCTGGTAAGCTCTTTCTTCATATGAAGTCTGAATGTATCTATTAGACCTAGAATAAAGACTGTGGGCTTAATTCACCCCTGTTTTATGCTGTGTAATGCTGTGCATTTACACTGACCTATAGCTGGAGTAACATAGGGTTCATTCAGATTCTGCAGCTGAAGAAAAGGTTGCAGTTGGAGCCACTTAACCAGGAAGAATTATTTTTTGGCATGCACTCGATTTAACAGAGATGTTGATACAAAAACATCACATTCCAAATAAGCTCATAGCATCAATAAGATCTTGGTTTGGGCATCATTGACTGACCGATTTATTTTAGACACGTTACTCTTGAATGAAGCACAGAAGCATCTATGATTTTTCTTCAGTGTGCAGGTGTAACTTCTGTTAGCATTAATGGGAATCACACTTGCACATCTAGGTGCACAGAGACCACCCCACCCCGCCTATGCAGCTGCAAAACAGGTCTTGTTCCAATGGCTTTTCTTGGGCCAAAACTCAAGAGAAGGCAGAGGGGGAGGGAGAAGAGCCCAGAATTATGCTTGAAACAATTGCTTCAGAAAGTGTCTGAGTGAAATGCAGTTTACTTTTACCACCAGTATATGTGCCAAATGTAAACTGACACCTGCTGGAGAGCACCAGGATGGCAAGCAGTCGTGTGCAGGTCACTACACAATGCATTCAGTTCATAGATCTGTATCACAGACAGCAATTCACTTGCTCTTTTGTCTTCAGGGCGGAGCATTGACTTAACCCTCTTGCCAACTAAGGCCGGGAGGTTAGTGAAGGCATAATTCTATGGGAGCATGTAAGTGGAGGAGGTGAGTGTGTTGCATCCCGAGAACTGAAGCCACACACGTATGGAGCACATGAACAGTAGAGTTCAGTTTGAGACATCGGTAGCTGTCGAAGACTAAGACTGCCTGTGAAATAGCAAAACATGAGTCATTGCTGTTCTGCAGTCAGAGAATTAACTAGGGCCCAACATTGTGCATGTTTGTAGGCCTAACAGCTTTGGCAGCATCAACTGACTTATTACTCTACTTCCTGGAATGTTAAGCAGAGACAACATAGCTGATGGGGGTGGGAGACAAATCTCGGCCCTCTGATGCTTGTTATAAGCAATCTCTGCAAACTATGGTTGTGGGTTTTTTTTTTAAATAGACTTCAGAAAGAGTGCTTTGCATCTGCAAATTGTGTTTGGAGCCCCTGCTTTCAGTATTTTCTGTTCTGCCTTACTTATTACAGATGAATTGACTGGGAAACTAGATCATGAAACCATAAATTAGAGCAGGGTTATTTATTTGATAAACTTTTCCTTGTATACAGAGTGATATTCATCTATGGTGCCGCATAAATTATCATAATTATGTTTAAAAAAACCTTTCTTCTTCGAGCGATGTCCCTGTGGGTGCTCCACTCCAGGTGTTGGTGTGTCCCTGCACCTTCGCTCGGAGATTTTTACAGCAGTACTTGTACCGGTCAAGCACGCGCAGAGCCTGCCCCCCCCTCCCCGAGTGTACTTAATAGTATGTGTGCACGACCGGTCTCCTCAGTTCCTTCTCTACCGTCCCCGGCCTGAGACAGAGCTCAGCAGACTCGTTAGAGAATTTCTTCTCTCCCTTGTTCAACTTTTTTCCCTCTTAGTTTAGCTTACCAGTATTAGTTAGGTACCCTTTTCCCTTCCCTTCTCTTCTCTTAAAAAAACAAAAACAAAAAAACTTATCTAACTTGCCTTTACTCTGCCACCATTTACCCCTCCCCGGAGTGGACATTCCTCTGGATTTCAGAGTTCTCAACGCTTGCGTGGGCGTGCTTGGAGATCTTGAAACTGGAGATAGCACTCTCTTGATCCAGTGAATCCGTCCAGCCAAGGCAACAAGCTGCACAACCCCTCTGAAGATTGTTTTAACCAAATGTCAGTAACCCTGGTTCTTGTTCGATGAGAAGATCACTCTGCCTCTTCTCAGACCACCCCTTAGAGTCTCTTTGCTGTGCCCCTTCCCGTACAAGTGCTTTCCCAAACCAGGCTCGTGGTTACTCGCACACTGCCTTCACCTCAGGCCCACCTCAGTCAGCTCCAGGAACAGTAACAGTCTCTTCCCTGGCTCCAGTGAAGCCACCAACCACCTCTGAGGCTCTCTGTTTGGTCAAAGCCGCAGCAGGCTCTCAGTAGTAGCTTCTGGCTTCCTGGCAGCAGGTTAGCAGCAGCTCCTGGTATGGACAGAGATCCACAAAAGCAATCTCAGGTCCTCTCCCAAAAATGGAGCCCACCACACGCTCCCCCTGCGCTCTCTGGGAGAGGATGACTTTCTCCCTTCCCCAAGGCATTATGGGAGTTGTAATCTCCAGGGTGGGATTGCAGCGTTCAGGATCTTCCCAGTTAAATGCAGAGGTGTGGAGAGGCAGCTCAAAACTCAGTTAGTACCCTTGGAAGCCACCCAAAATACAGCTAGACTCCCTACGACCTGAGTTTGCAAGTCCCCCAGGACACTCTCAATTTATTGATCCTGCAAGTTCTCGATTGGTTCCTGAGGGGTGCAAAGCACCCTCAACTCCCATTTTGAATTCCATCAGTTAACAACTGTCAGGAAGTAATGGTGAATTTGCAGGATTCGCCCCTCATGGCAGAGAAGCAAAATGAAATGGCTGTTGGCCTCCTCAAAGTTGCAGACGCAAAAGAACCTGACAGTAAACAGAAGAGCAAATAAACTTTCCATCCTCAACAGCTTACCCCTTCCTCCCCCAAAACAAAGAAAGAAAATAGAGCCAAATTCATCACTTACATAAACTCAAAGCCAGCCTTTGAGGCAGGCAAGTTGGATGCCAACTTTTTTCTCAGTTGATCTGCTTGTATGTGTGTGTGCACGCCAAAAACATTTTCCGCCCTGGGTGGAAAACACCTAGGCCAGCCTTGCTCCATGCACTCCCATAGAGTTTAGTGGAACTACATGGTATATAAGTCAATGATCAGTTAGCCCCATTAAACACAATCTGTTTCATATAAAACCTCTGAGCTCCAACAAACTGCAAGCCTTGTTCTGCCAAGGCTGGGAATAAACAGATCACAGGGCTATAAACATTAACAAAGCACTATGTAGTGTTACTAACAAATGATAAAACTCTTAACTCAAGACAGAGCTTGCCTGGGTCATTTTTTGTGTTCTAAGGATTTGTGTAGTATAATCAAAGTTTCTTAATTTTATTGCGGGACAAACATGGATTAAAATAGCAGAAGATGGTAAACAGTAAAAACAGCGATTGAAATGTGGTTCTGGTCAGATAGCTCCTGGGGTGGAGGTGAACAGCACAGCTCAGGTGTGTCAGCCAGGGTAGCTTAAAGCTCACATTGTTACCTCCCTGATCCTGGTGCTGGCTTTATGCAGGGCTAGTCCCTGTGAACTGAAGGCTACTCTAACAAATGGCCCCGGGGATTTTAACTGCAGCCAAAGATTGATGTATCACAGGGGTGTCTTGCCATGTCCCCTTTTCCCTAATCTACTTGCAGTAGGGAAAGGGAATGGTGCAGGACTCTCTACCTCAGCTCTGTCCCACCAGAGGATTACCCTCGCACTGACCTGATCTTCCCTGGTTCACTTACCCTGCTTTAGAGCAAGACGATTCTTTCCAGGTGGCCCCAAGCACCTGCACAGCACTGGAGAATCGGGTCTAGTGTCTTTAATAACTCATTCAAAAAATTTAGAAGAGCAGCTGTAGTAATTGACTGTATCAGAAGGTTAACAAGAAAATTGGACCGAATAGATGTTCTCCAAATGGTGCAGGAGCTGTATAGAATTAAAACGCTGGGGTCAGGGATTGACTGCAAAACAGGCAGCATTGAAAAACACACACACAATACAAACTGTACAGCACAGGCACAGTATCGGTAAGTTCAGTGCTTACAATGTGTGTGTGTGTGTATGTGTGTGTGTGTGTGGTGTGTGTGTATGTGTGTGGTGTGTGTGTTGAGCCCTGATCAAAAGAATACTGCAGGGGAGTCCTGCTTTGAATTTTGTTGTAGAGTCTCAAGTGGCTCCTTCTTTCCTTCAACTGCCTTTTCTTTGGTGGTGGATGGAGGAACCTTCTTGACTCTCTGTGACTTTTTCCTGACTGACTTCTGGAGTGGACCTGCTGTGATGCTTCCCAGGGTACCCAGGGTTGTGAGGCACCTCGCTGCCACCTGCCCTTAGCATGAGGAAGTCTTGTCTGTGCCTGGTGTGGATGAGCTCCATGACTCCACCAGCCTCTGGCAACACAAGCACTGCCTTCCAGGCCTCCATAGGCTTCACTCTCTCTGTATGGATTAGCAATAGGCACACACCAATCCCCAGTCCTCTGTGCATACCTCTGCAGTGCCCAGCCCCTATTCCACTGAACACTCACAGAACTATCAGGTTGGCTACTCCCAAAGGAATAGTACACAGCAGCTTACTAGTTTCACCTCAGGATCACCACTCCACTTAACACACAGAACTTAGATACATTTATAGTGAAAGCAAGTTTGTCATCAAAGAACGGAGATTCGAATGATAGTAAGAAAGAATACTGGAAACAACTGGTAACATGTAAAACAAAACTATAATATGCTTGGTGCAGCCTATAACACACAAGACGAATAGCCCTGCCTCATACAGGTTAGCTTCCCCTAAGTCCTTTCCCCAGCCTTTTTAACCAGAATGGCTGAGACACTTTTTCATAAGATCAATACAGCTAGCAGCGTGTCCTCACAGATTGAAGGATACCTGATGTACCTCCATACCCCCAGTTTTGCCCCCCAAAGTTCATTGTCTTTACTCATAAACAGGATAACCCCTGCTGGTTTTGTTTTTTCCTGCAGCACTCGCAGTCTGATTGAAAGACTTCCTTTGTAAGATTCACAATGGTCATCTCCCACCTCCTGTCTGGAGAAGTCTGTCTCAGTGCACACTACCTCTAAGTGACCAGCCTTTAACTACAAGGCCTTATGAATATAATTTTCAGTATATATTAATACAGTCTGCCCATATATTTCACAATGATTTGATGACCACTGTGACACAGGCTTTCAGCAAAGATTTTATCTGACCTGCTTTGGTGAACCCCTGCGCCCTCTGCCAATGGACACCAAGAGGTTCTTGGATCACACCTGCCATCCAGAGAGGGCCCAATAATTTGAACTGCAAGCCTTTTCATATTTTTCTCTAGCCGAAGTTCATTGAGACAGAGGAAATTGCCTGAAAGATTTCAGGGAAATTAAGTCTTCCCAGTGAATGCATTACCTTAAAGCTGCTGGTAACTGCTTTATATTGGGACCAAATATTATCATTGCTTTTGATTTATTGCTTTTCTATTTTTTCATGTTTTCCAATTTTGAGGGGTTATAAATTTGCCAGGCTTGGATTACTACTGGGGTTTTTGGTGGGAATGGGGAAGGGGTATCTCTGCTTTATTTGGTGGTTAAATTTGCCAGGTGTAATAATAATCATACTGCCCTCTGCTATTTGGACCACAGGGAATAAATAAGACTAGAAATCACCCAGAAATGTGGAAATGGGGGAGGTGGGAGCAGTGCCTTTGTGGCATCCTGTCCACAAATCCCCGAGCAGAAACCCCTCTGTAAAAGACCAGCACTTCATCCTTAACTTATCGTGATCTGTGTAAATAATACAGACAGTGGATAATTTTACTGTACATGCCATCAACCAACAGGATGAGTTAATCTTTCTGAAACCTCACTTTGGTGCTCATCCTTTTGGGTAGGTTTGTGGTTTTTAATTTTAATTCTCTCTGAAAGTACATCATCCTGTTTAGGGTGTGGCCTTTCATGTCTCTTTCCGCTGCTGTTGCTCATAAAGGGCCTAGGGTTTTCTTCTGTTATAGAAAGCATCCATCAGCACTCTGTTTCTCTTTTCTTGCTCTAGTTTCTTTTATAATGGAATGCTATATTTGAGTATGATGGTAATTGGGGAGTGGGGCGGGAAGGCCACTTGTAACTAAGAACTTCTCTTGATTCAAGAAGTAGCTTAAAATTGTTACTCATTCCATGTTTATATGACTCCATTTAAGCATCAACAGTTCTTGCTGATCTATTAACAGAAGAATCTTGTGGGCAGGGAGATGTGAGTTGCAGTTTGCTGAGTTCACTCTGTTTGTTGCAAATCCACAGCATCATTTCTTTTGTCTTGCAGGAAAGGAAGTAGCTGAAAGATGGTACGCTGAAATAAAAAATTACAGCTTTCAAAATCCGGGGTTTTCTTCTGGGACAGGTGAGCTCAGGCTGGGCACTGCTCCTTCAAAGATGCAGCTCTTACTTTAAAAAGTTGTTAAATCTACTTTCTCACTATTTTTCAAAAATCAGCTTTTAAAAAAAAATTAAGGTGTGTGTGTGTATAAAAGACCAATGTTAGAATTGCTCTCAGGAAAATGACAATAACTGGAAAGATAAAAGGAAACTGTGACTCTGAGGGGAATGAGAAAGTAAACAAAATTTGTATTAGAAACAAAGTAGATATATTTTTAAAAAATTCTACAGTCTTTTTCCTTCAACCATCAGTATTAAAAGGTGTTGGTTTTGAGGACAAATGCACTTTATTTCCCACAAAATATCAAAATTGTAATAATAGAAACTATACAGCTGTTTAATTAAAGATACTGTGCTGATGTCTGCCTTGGTTTACCTCTCGTACCATCTAATCCCATTGATGTCAATGAGGTGTTACTTACAGGGACGGCTCCAGGCACCAGCGAAGGAAGCAGGTGCCTGGGGCGGCCAATGGAAAGGGGCGGCACATCCGGGTCTTCGGCTGCAATTCGGCGGAGGGTCCCTTAGTCCGTCTCGAAGGACCCGCCACCGAATTGCCACCGAAGAATGAAGCGGCGCAGTAGAGCTGCCGCCGAAGTGCCGCCAATTGCGGCTTTATTTATTTTATTTTTTTGCTTCACCGCTTGAGGCGGCAAAAAAGCAGGAGCCAGCCCTGGTTACCTAGAGTGTAAATTGGGGCCAAATTTTTGGAACCACCTTTTCATGTTCTCTGTATGTATAAATACCTTCTGTCTGTGTTCCATTCTATGCATCCGAAGACGTGAGCTGTAGCCCACGAAAGCTTATGCTGAAATAAATTTGTTAGTCTCTAAGGTGCCACAAGTACTCCTGTTCTTTTTTCATAGGAAAGTTTCATTTATCTGTAACTGTGCATAGAGGGAACAGCTGGTGGAGTAGGTTTTGAGAGACTGCTACTCCATAACTGTCAGAAGGGACTAGAAAAAAGCCTGGGAAGTTAATGTTTCACTAATGCTATTAACTTATTCTGTGCACCATAGAAACATAATCGGGGTGATCAGAACGTTGAAGCAGGTGGGGAACAATCAGTGGTAGGATGGTTACTTTGTCAGCCATACTGCTGGGAGTGACGGGGCTGGGATCATTGTTGCACATGGTATGGTGTGTACCCAGGGCCTTGGATCTGGGGCTTTTGTACTTGATGTTCATCCAGGCCTGGTTGTTTTCACATAATTTTTCCTATGTATTTTGGTTTTGGAACAGAGTAAGGAGCTCATGAGTGCAGTGGAGAACCATGTTGGCTGTCTTTCTAAAGACAAACTATTAGATCAGCTGCATTTTCTTTTTCACCCCCTAGGCGTGTTATCCTGTCAGAGAAAGAAACTAACTTAGTTTGGTGTGACTTGTTTTTGCTCAATCACTAGAAATAATTTTTCAGATTTGTTGTCCAAAGTTAATGTGTTTATTTGACCTTTTTCCTCTTAGGTCACTTTACAGCAATGGTTTGGAAGAACACAAAGAAGATGGGAGTTGGAAAAGCCACAGCAAATGATGGCTCCACATTTGTGGTGGCCAGATACGATCCACCTGGAAATGTAGTAAATCCAGGTTTCTATGAAGAAAATGTTCTTCCTCCAAAGAAATAATAAAAAGACAGTTTTTTTTGGTTAATGAAAAGTGTACTTGTGGACTGAAGACATCTTTAAAATTAAATAAAATCAAATGATAGTCCATGCTTGATACTACCATTCACCTGTCACTACGAAGCAACAACTGTGCTACTTGAATGAGTCTGTACAGTAGATCTATACAGCTTCTGAGATATGTTCTTGTTCTGAACTAATTCATTTGAAAAGTACTAAAGCATGGGTATATGCAAACTCCAAGATTTTGATTTTGCCAAACATGTAAAGGGCAAGAATTTATGTGGCTTTTTAATAGTTTGTGTTAACTGTGTGTGGCTTTTTTTTTAAAGCAAACAAGTTTGTAACTTTGTAACTTTTTAACTAAAAATATCACCTTGTAATTATCTATCACTGTATTCCAGTTTTCCAGTATTTTTTAATGAGACGCCATCTGTACGTTACTGTTTTAGGATCCAATCCCGCAGTTTTGAGACAGGCAACACTCCCTTAGACTTCAATAGGAAGTTACATACGAGTAAGGGCGGTGGGACCAGACCCACCCTCTTCTATGAAGAGAAAAATCTTGTTGAATGCTATCCAAAACACAGCAGGTGAAACCATACAAACCAATCTGCTCTGTAATTAATGTCTGGTACATTGTCAAAGATGTTTATATTCAACTGGTAGATTTTAAGTATTAGTAGCTAAAATAGTTTTTGAATGGACTATATTTCCAATTCAAATAATCTCTTAGATTTTACAGTACTTATGTTGCCTTATTATAATATACATCAAATTGGAGATAGATATTAAGTGCACATGTCCTGTTTATTTCATTACAGAAAAACAAAATATCCCCCTTTCTTTAGCTTCTTGCACTCTCTCTCTGACTCACTAAATGTTGCCACAAGTTGCGGTTTTAGACCTAATCTAAGGAACTGCTAGTTTACTTACCATCAAAATGTGCTAAACTCTCTCTTAGACATCTATTGCCTGACATAGGTCCAGAGATGGTGCAGGTGGCTCGTGCTTCCATGCAGAGGGAATAATACTTAGTACCTGGGCCCCAGAAGAAGAACTTCAGTGGAGCATCTTGGATTTTGCATTTTTGTTCAATGAACTAATATTTGCTTCCAAATGAATATCAGGTACATGCCTCATACTAAAAGATCAATAATGTTCCAGAGTCCTATTCTCTTATCCTCTAGCAAAATCCTATGGGGTTGCATTGGGTATAAATGATGCAAGACTTTGGTCCACATAGTTTACTTTGAGTTTGAACTAGGCAATAAGAATAATATTTTCCTGTGCAGGATGGATGTGTGAACCAATCCAAGGTTAAATTATCTCTTTAAAAACTGGCTGCAGGCATTTCCCCCCTGATCAAATATAAAAAGGGGATCAGTGTTATCCCAGCACTACAGGGCCAGGTGCTGAAACCCTGACTCCTATTGGGTATGCCTGTGCTTCATAAGTATTCCTTTTGACTTCAGTGGGATTCTGTAGGTCAGAATCTGGCCCACAGAGAGTACCAGTATGGAAAGGCTTTTTGTTTACACAATTTTGGTATATTGCAATGTTATGGCTTAGTTATATGTCACTGTGGTAGTGTGTTAGATTCCTTTTGCTGTAACCCAAGAATTTAACACAAAAAAATGAAAATCTGAAAATGAAAATAAATATTTTTCTTATGAATTACTTCTAGGTAATTGTAGACTAATTTGAGTCGTTTACCTCAGTCTATATTAACTAATCCAGACACTTTATTTTCAGAATGAATTATATAGTTATAACTTTTACAATGCGGTGCACAGGAGTGGTTATTGTTTTGATCCAGTAAAGAAAGGAGTAGGGGGGAAACCCCCAACAAGTTGTAAATGATACAGCAGATCATAAATATGGCATACCTCCTGTATGAGGTCTGAACACTTGCTCCCAGATGGGTGCAAGGTTGCACACATCTTAGAAGCAGGAGTTGTTACAATGTTGTTTTCATCTTTTTATTTGTTTATTTTAATTTCACACATGCTCAGTAGAAGATTCTCACTTTGGCCCTGATCCTGGCAAACTCTTACCTAGGGCACTTAAGTGTTTGCAAGTTTGGGGACTTTGTGCCCAAGAACTCAGTCTGAGAAATGCTGGAACCAACAACTCCAGACAGGCTACTACCATCCGTGCAACATACTATCCCCTCCAGAGGTGAAAATGGAAGAATTTTAACAAAATGTTAGACAAAACTGATAATTTGCAACACCAACTTTATTACCTTATTTGAATAAATATATGCTTGTTATACTTGCTGACAGCCCTGAGACTGGCTGTATTGTCTCTTGAACAAGGAACTAGACCCGGGAAAACTTGGCCAGATCTGTTCGTGTGAATCATTAGTAAAAGAATTGGCTAGTGAACTTTCTCTGCCTGCTAACAATTTCCTAAGTATCATGGAGAACTAGGGGGATAGGGACAAGGATAAAGGAGAAAATCAAAACCTAGCAACATTCTTTAAAAAATTTAGTGATAAATTAAGCTGTTTAGAAATAGCAGTCTGTGGCAGCTTAGATGTGCAAAACAGAATAAAAATTGAAAAACACATAAAGACATCCAGACACAAACAACTTTACAGCACAGTCACAATAAGCCAGTTCCATGTTTACAAAGCAAGTTCTTAAACGTGGCCAGGGCCGGCTCCAGGCACCAGGCACCCAAGCACGTGCTTGGGGCGGCACCTGGTAAGGGGCGGCGGGAGGAGCGCGGC
>NW_020664580.1:1927853-1987174 GCF_002925995.2 Terrapene triunguis
GGGGGGTTCCGGCGGCGCTCGGCGGGGGGGCGGCGCTTGGCTGGGGGGGGGGGGCAGCGCAGCCGCTCGGCGGGGGGGGGGGGGGGGGGCGGCGCTTTTTTTTGCTGTTTGGGGCAGCAAAAAAGCTAGAGCCGGCCCTGAAAGTGGCTAGCAGTCAAGAAATGCCAATTTAGTTCTCAGTGCCCCACACATAAGACATGGAATGTTGATACACAAGAGTGTGTGCATAATGTGTTCAGTCCACACCCTAAATCCTGGTCCAGGTTTGATTCCATGTTCATTGGGAGTGGTAGCATCATTGATGGGGGCCTCCCAAAGAGAATTGGAGCTTTGTGTAGTTCCATGATCAAGCCCAGCTAGTCAGAGCCTATAGAGAATAACCTCCAAACGATCATGTTTATCAGTGCAGGTCAACTTACGTAAGGCAAACCATTCCCACCTTCTCTTAGCGGGATATGAAGCTGACTGGGGGATTGGGAGCATGGTAACAGTAGTTATAGGCTGTACTAATGTAGAGTTGTGTTTACAATGCTTCCTTCTTTGGGGCTATGCCTGTAGCAAGAGTTGCAACAGTCTAGGAACAGGCCTGATCTAATGCCACTGAAATCAATGGAAAGATTCCCATTGACTTTGCTCGGCTCAGGATCAAACCCTAAGTTTTCTCTATGCAGTCACAGGTGGGATGCTAACTAGACCTGGCCTCCATCTCCAATCAACCAGGCTACATACTAAAAAAAATGTACAGGATGCGTAAATGTTCTCCCACTCCTGATCACAAAGTATGCTGGAGGTGAATCCTGCCTCTAATCACCATTTTATTTTGGTAGCCTCCCCACTTTGCCTTCCATGGGTGTAGAGACAACTGTAGGCTTTAGCCTCTCCCCACCCAGAAATTCAGGGATTGCATTAATAAATAACGGAAACGCTGAGTTTAGCACAGAACATCGTTTATCCCAGTTTACTAGAAGTGGACATATTTAGTCATGCTACAGTACTACTAATTATAGCATTACTTTTTAAAACTTAAGAAAATGAATGACTTCCAAAGCTGAAAAAGTTCCAAACACTGCTCTTCCCCTCTGGGTTTGTGAAATGAATTCTTCCGCAACACCTATAAGCTGTACATTTGCACTTTTGTCTGTATGTACATGTAAAGTCATACACCTGTTGAGCTGTGATTGTCACATTGTAATTAGAAACCATGTTTTAATATGATGTAGAGCACTGAAACTATGCTCACTTACAGCACTGGTTGCCAGTTCATCAAAATCATTTTTATCAACTTCACCACTTTGGAAATCTGCCAGCACTCAGTTTGGCTGAGCAAACTAAGCTGTTTCTGAACTGATTTCAGTGATTGTTCTGTAAGCTGATAGTTGGCTTGCAAGAGATGAGGCTGAGTAATCAATCTATCATGGCACCATTCAAAATCATCAAACCAGGATAAGCAGAAAGAACAGCCTTATTTTCCAAAGTAATGCCCAGGAAAAGACTTAAGAGGTGGTGTTGATGTGGTGGCTTAGAAATGCTAACTATCAGGCAACTCGCATTTGGTTCCTGTTGCAGGTGATGGAGGAGACAACTCAGGACTACAAGCAGCAGAAATTGGTCCACTCCTTGTTGGAAGTGCAGTTTCCTCCTTTTTAATCAGTCAGAATTTAAGTGATTTCATTTAGCACTTTGAAAATACACGCTTTGTTTTTGTAGTTCACTCAGTCAGTATTCAGTCAGAATGGTGTAACGTCACTATGTTCTTTGTAGAACAGTCTGGAATGTGGCAGAATGAAACAGGGGAGCAGCTTATACCTGAGTTGTTGATTAACAAGAAAATAAACTGCTTTTATATTTTGCTTATGTAACCTAGGGTTCCTCTCTCACCCAGAGACTCTCATAAGGACAAGACTAGAAATATGATGGCAGGTGGAGAATCTTTTACCCCTCCAGGCATGATGGGACTGGGGTCAGAGGCTGCAAAAGGACTGTCAAAATCATGGGGCCTATGATGTCTGGGTTCCACCTGCCTTTGTGAAAAGAGCCCATGGAACTCATGCCAGGGAGGGGAGAGGGGAAGAAGAAAAGAACTAATCAGGAAGCTCTCATTAGTCCCAGAGAAGTGGCTGTGGGCTGGACCTGTCCCAGGTCTTCCTAAAGAGAGAGGATCAGAAATCCTTGAGCAGAATTTGGCTTGTTTTTAAAAAAAGGCACTTTAATTTTATGAGAGTTGCAGGTTGCGGGCTTAAATTATTTGACAGTCACTTATTTGAGCTTTTTTGTAATAGGTGACAGCGGGCGCCCAGCTCTGAAGGTAGCACTGCCGCCAGCAAGAGCGCAGAAATAAGGGTGCAGTGGTATGGTGTATTGCCACCCTTACTTCTGCACTGCTACTGTTGGCGGCGCTGCCTTCAGAGCTGATGACACCTATTACAAAAAGTCCAAATAATTGTTTTAAATCTCTGAGGATAATTTACTACTGGCTACGTGAGACCTCCCCCGTCTGTCTCCCAATAGAAAGTGCCCCATGCGAACCCAATTGTCTACCCACAGGTCACAGACAGGTGCTAAAGAAGAACCTGAACCTGCTCTCTGGTTTGGATTCAGTGAACTGTACCAGCCCCACACTGGTTCCCCTGCTGGGCTGTGTGAGTTAGCAGATTGATCCCTGTCCATTCGAAGTCCTGGGGTTCTCAATAACCAAGAACTTTAAACAGGTAATGATGTGTCTAATGTCAAGTGCCACCACGCCCACCACTTTGATCCTCTCTCCCCTTCCTATAAGGGTTGTCACCAGCAACACTAACATTCCAGTCAGACACATCGTCCCACCAGGTTTCCCAGTTCTATCCACTTTCCCCTCGTTGAGAATTTCCAACTCCTCTTCTGTATTGCCCAGACTCCAGTGCTAACAGCAGTGTTGCTTCCCTGCACAAGTGAGTATCTTGCAGGGCACATACACCATAGCACAGCATTCCCCTGAGTACACACTTGTGTTTCCGCAGGAGGGTCATCTGCAGAGGAGATGCGTGGGGGAGGGAGCATGTGGCTCATGTGCCTCTCCCCCACCCCACCAGAGTTGCTGCTTGGCTTGTACTCAGCATGCTCACATGGACTGACCATGTTTGTAGAGAGCCAGAAGCAGCTTTCTAGAGGGTTAATTCAGAAATTCTCTATAGAACCTAGGGGCTGCGGCCTACGGCAGGAAGGAGCCAAGCGGTTGTTGGAGTGACCCTAGGAGGAATGCTATGGGATGGCTCTCTGATCACCTCTTCACTCTGCTTCTTCCCACCCCAACCTTTGGGGTAAGTCCATCACCCCCTCCTTAGCCCTTGGCTGCTGCGTGTGGGCTGGAAACCAGATAGGGCAGTAGAGAGTTTGCCCACTCAGCCCGTGCACAGAAGGATCCATTGCAGCTCAAGTCCTGCTTTTCACAGCCCAAAGGAATGCATGACACCCAGACTGTGATTGCATTAGTCTCCCACATGTGAGTGTGGCAGGAGAGGACACTTGACATGTCTGCAAACAGCTTCTTCTGGACTGCTGGGGTGGAGGGAGAGAGGCCAGATGCCGCCTGGATCCTTCGAAGCTCTGAGGCACTCCAGTGAACAGATCCAAAACAAAGGGTAGGAATAAATTATCAGTTTTCAGAATGGTGAGAGCAGAAGCGCCGTCAGCTTTTCTGCCGCCCTAGGTGGCGGAAGGTCCCGCCGCCGAAATGCCGCCGCGGTCGCCACCCCCCAAATTGTAGTGCCCTAGGCGACCGCCTAGGTCGCCTAATGGGTTGCGCCAGCCCTGGGTGAGAGGTGTGACAGACCCAGACCAGTGGGGTACAGGAGTCTGGTAGAGGGCAAATATACTGGTCACTGGATGAGTAGTTTTCTGTTCCCTGAGTGACCAGAGCAGGGGCTGCACTAGAGTAATCAGGAACCTGCTAGAACCAGTTAAGGCAGGCAGGCTAATTAGGACACCTGGAGCCAATTAAGAAGAAGCTGCTAGAATCAATTAAGGCAGGCTAATCAGGGCACCTGGGTTTTAAAAGGAGCTCACTTCAGTTTGTGGGGCGAGTGTGAGGAGCTTGGAGCAAGAGGCGCAAGGAGCTGAGAGTGAGAGGGTGTGCTGCTGGAGGACTGAGGAGCACAAGCGTTATCAGACACCAGGAGGAAGGTCCTGTGGTGAGAATAAGGAAGGTGTTTGGAGGAGGCCATGGGGAAGTAGCCCAGGGAGTTGTAGCTGTCATGCAGCTGTTACAGGAGGCACTATAGACAGCTGCATTCCACAGGGCCCTGGGCTGGAACCCAGAGTAGAGGGCGGGCCCGAGTTCCCCCCAAACCTCCCAATTGACCTGGACTGTGGATTCTTCCAGAGGGGAAGGTCTCTGGGCTGTTCCCCAACCCACATGGTGAATCTCTGAGGCAAGAAAATCCGCCAATAAGCGCAGGACCCACCAAGATAGAGGAGGAACTTTGTCACAGAAGTAAATAGTGGTGTCCCCCCGGGGTCTGTACTGGGACCAGTACTGTTCAACATATCATATTGCCTCTGTATAAATCCATGGTATGTGCACATCTTGAATACTGCATGCAGATCTGGTCACCCCATCTCAAAAAAGATATATTGGATTTGGAAAAGGCAACGGAAATGGTTAGGGGTATGGAACTGCTTCTGTATGAGGAGAGATGAAAAAGACAGGGACTTTTCAGCATAGAAAAGAAATGACTAAGGGCTGGTCTACACTGGGGGGGGGATCGAGCTAAGATACGCAACTTCAGCTACGCGAATAGCGTAGCTGAAGTCGAAGTATCTAAGATCAAATTACCTGGGAGTCCACACGGCGCGGGATCGACGGCTGCGGCTCCCCCGTCGACTGCGCTATGGTCGCTCGCTCCGGTGGAGTTCCGGAGTCGACGGGGAGCGTGTTTGGGGATCCCCAATAGATCGATTACTACCCACCGATCCGGCGGGTAGTGAAGACATACCCTAAGGGGGGATATGATAGAAGTCTATAAAACCATGACTGGTTTGGAGAAAGTAAATAAGGAAATGTTATTTACTCCTTCATATAATACAAGAACTAGGGGTCACCCAATGAAATTAATAGGCAGCAGATTTAAAACAAACAAAAGAAAGTATTGCTTCACAGTCAACCTGTGGAACTCTTTGCCAGGGGATGTTGTGAAGGCCAAAACTATAACAGGGTTCAAAGAAGAACTAGATAAGTTCATGGAGAATAGATCCATCAACGGCTATTAGCCAGGACGGGCAAGGATGCAACACCATATTCTGCTTGTCCCTAGCCTCTGTTTGCCAGAAGGTGGGAGCGGGCAACAGGGGATGAATCACCTGATGATTGCCTGTTCTGTTCATTCCCTCTAAAGCACCTGGTATTGGCCACTGTCAGAAGTCAGGATACTGGGCTAGATGGACCATTGGTCTGACCCTGTATGGCCATTCTGATGTTCTTATATAGAACCCAGATGTATCTGTCCCCCACTGTAACCCACTAGACCCCACTTCCCTCCCAGAGCTGGGATAAAACCCAGGAGTCCTGATAGGGTCTCTCTCTCTCTGCAGAGATACTAAAAAAGTAAGAAAATACATTAAAATTTTAACCAGTGTCGCTTAAGTGACTTGCCACAAGATGTCAGAATACATTAGTATTAGAGCTGAGAGTGGTAGCCGTGTTAGTCTGTATCAGCAAAAACAATGAGGAGTCCTTGTGGCACCTTAGAGACTAACAAATTTATTTAGGCATAAGCTTTCATGGGCTAAAACCCACTTCATCAGATGCATGGAGTGGAAAATACAGTAGGCAGGTATAAATATAAAGCACATGAAAAGATGGGAGTTTCCTTACCAAGTGTGTGTGGGGGGGGGGAATCAGTGCTAATGAGCCAATTCAATTAAGGTGTAAGTGACCTATTCTCAACAGCTGACAAGAAGGAGTGAATACCAAGGGAGGGAAACATCACTTTTGTAGTGCTAATGAGGCCAATGCAATCAATCCTAACCCTAACCCTAATTTGATGGTGTCCCGTTTGCAAATTAATTCCAGTTCTGCAGTTTCTCGTTGGAGTCTGTTTTTGAAGTTTTTTTGTTGAAGAATTGCCACTTTTAAGTCTGTTATTGAGTGTCCAGGGAGGTTGAAGTGCTCTCCGACTGGTTTTTGAATGTTCTAATTCTTGATGTGTGATTTGTGTCCATTTATTTGTTTTGTGTAGAGACTGTCCGGTTTGGCCAATGTACATGGCAGAGGACCTAACCCACATCAGCCATACCATCAGGGGCTCGTTCACCTGCACATCTACCAATGTGATATGTGCCAGCAATGCCCCTCTGCCATGTACATTGGCCAAACCGGACAGTCTCTACACTAAAGAATAAATGGACACAAATCACACATCAAGAATTAGAACATTCAAATTAGGCCTAAATAAAGACTGGGAGTAGATGGGTCACTACAAAAAGTAATTTCCCTCTGCTGATACTCACATCTTCTTGTTAACTGTTTGAAATGGGCCACCTTGATTGCATTGGCCTCATTAGCACTATAAAAGTGATTTTCCCTCCCTTGGTATTCACCCTTTCTTGTCAACTGTTGAGAATAGGCCACTTCCACCTTAATTGAATTGGCTCATTAGCACTAACCCCCCCACACACACTTGGTAAGGCAACTCCCATCTTTTCATGTGCTGTGTATTTATACCTCCCTACTGTATTTTCCACTCCATGCATCTGATGAAGTGGGTTTTAGCCCATGAAAGCTTATAAATAAATTTGTTTGTTAGTCTCTAAGGTGCCACGAGGACTCCTCGTTGTTTTTATTAGAGCTCAGTGGGTCTAATATTTATTTAATTTTCTTTCTTTTTATATAGGAATTAGATACAGCGCTCCTGACAGCTAATTACTAAATTATCTGCACACACACACACACACACACACACACACACAAAAAACTAGAGCTTTCAGGTGCCTAAATAGCCCCCGTGTGACTTTATCTAGTTAAAATATGACCATGTAGATCATTGTTGCTCCCACTGTTATATAATTGCAACAAATCTTGCAAAAAATATTTCAAGTAAGGTGTCCATGGAAAGGTTATGATTTGTTGAATATGGTTATGTTATTTGTATATATGTATCATTTTTGTATCTGAAGTTATGAATATTAACTATGGACCTGTATTCCAAACGTTTGTTCCTGTGGTAACACCTATAAAGTATTTAGCCTGCACATCTTGAAGGGACTATTCAGTTAAATGGCTCATCCAGGTATACTTAACTCACAATGGACTATGGAAGACACCTATCTACACTTAATGGACTTTCCTGTGAACGTTCTAACTATGACTAAGCGAAGCATGCATGGGCATGTGACTTGCTCATGTGACTCCAAACCCCATCTTGTTGCCTGTGATTTTCCACTAACTGTGCTGAGGGTTTTGTTTGAAACAATGGGTTTCCCTCCACCTGGCAGAAACTATAAAAGGCCCTGGAAACATCTCCATTTTGCCTCTTTCCTGCTCAAACCTCTGGACTATGGATTTATACTAATGGCAGCATTCTAACCAAGGGACTGAGGACCTTCCAATGATTTGCAAGCAACCAGAGACTTAACAAGACAGCAGTTTATTCCATCACTGTTACAAGCCTGATTCAAGAACTTTGCAATTATTGTATGCATTTGATTCCTTTAACCAATTTTAACTCTCACCTCTTGCTTTCTTTCTATAAATAAACCTTTAGATATTAGATACTAAAGAATTGGCAACAGCGTGATTGTTGGATAAGGTCTGAGTTATATAATGACCTGGGTATGTGGCTGGTCCTTTGGGATCAGAAGAACCCTTTTGTTTGATGAAATTGGTTTTAAATAACCACTCATCAGTAAGTCCAGTGTCTGGGTGTTGAATCCAGGATTGGAATACCTAAGGAGGCTGCATTTCTGACTTCTTGTTAGCCAGTGTGGTGAGACAGAAGTTAAATTTTGTTGCTGGTTTGGTATACCTCATGGAAGAATAGCCACCAGTTTTGGGGGGCATCTGCCCTCTTTCTCAGCACTTTGTCCTGAATTTGGTATTCTCAGTTGTGACCCATGGAAGCACGGTGACACCCTGGAATCATAGATAAATTGCCCCCCCCCCCAATCTGAAATGGTGCCCAAGTCCACAGTACTCTGCCATGCTCCCCTCACAAGAGCCGCATTAACAGGCAACTCTGCAAGGGACCCCCATGCCTCTCTATTTCCTTGGCCACATGTATCATGTCATTTTTTTGGTGGCTAGTCCAGAAATAGAGGACAAGAGCTCACTACTGCTACCACCTCAGAGATTTGAGATCAGCTGGTAGAAGAACAACAAGGAGTCTGGTGGCACCTTAAAGACTAACAGATTTATTTGGGCATAAGCTTTTGTGGGTAAAAACCTCACTTCTTCAGATGCAGAAGAAGGCAATAGTGACAGAATCTGAGACTTCAAGCTCCTAGTGTGACCTCTTACCTTTATAGACCTGCCCTTTCATCATACACAGCTATTTTAAAGTTTAGTGTGATGGTAAAGAGACCCATTGTAAACCCTTCACCACACAAGACAAAGCCAGCAGTATTCATCATTAACTATTTATTTCTACTCTCCTGGCTCCCAAACTGCTTCTCCTCCTGCAGCCACCAGCCACCTTCGAGTTCTCCCTCTTCTCTCCCCGGCTGTGCTCACTTCATTGCAGCAGCTCAGCGGATGGTTCAGCTTTGCTCTTTTGCTTCCATTCTTCACTTCTTTGGATGGCTGCATTTGCCATTGAGCAGCCTGATGGAAATACCTGAGTCCTCTGTCTAGGCACGTAGGCTCAGCAGCTAAAGCCAAAGCCCCACTGAGAGCAGTGGGAGATTAGCCTGGAGTGTCAGGAGTGGAGGCTTGGCCCATGGGGACTCCAGGCCACCTACATGGTGAATCCTCCATCCATCGCCAAATGGCTCGTCCACATTCTGCAAACTGGCCTCACTGGCTGACTATCTATGAGAACAGAAACCCTTTGTTAGAGCAGGAGAGTCTCGTCAATGCTGCACTCTTTGCATGGCTCCCAAAGGGTCACAGGGAAACATGACTGGGCAGCCCCTAGGAGTCTCTCCAGGAGCTCCCTGCTCAGTCACTTGGCACCCACTAGCAATGGTCTCTGACAGAGTCATTGCAGAGGGGACTCAGCACACGGTTCCTTCTATGGCTCCCTGAAAGGGAGGGAGTCAGCTCTTGTCATTTAAGGACTGGCTGTCAGAGTCAGGGCTCCTGGGTTCTCTGGCTATGGAAGCGGGTGTGGTCTAGTGGTTGAAGCTGGACTGGTATCTGGTCCTGCCTCTCTCAGTGACATTATGGATGACCTTGCAGCCAATCACTTTCTATCCCTGTGCCCCAGCTAACAGGGATAATACTGACCCACCTCAGAGGGGCTGGCAGGGGTCACCACTATCATGGCTCAAGTTGGAGTGAGTTGTGCTCTTGGTAGCAAAGGGCCCAGATTCAGTCCCCATGGATGCCCAGGGTGTCTGTATGTGGCCATGGTTGTACTCACCTAGCATTACAGGCTGTTTAGCCCATTCCTGGCCATGCATGGAGCATCTGCTCCTGGCCCTCTCTAGCACACAGCTCCATCACACACCGGGACATGGCCCACCAAGGACAATCTATCAGCTCCCATCTGGTGTTCAGCTCCAGGAGGGATGGTGAGGGATGGTCAGACCATAGAAAGACAGGGTGGTGTCCTCTGGTGAGGAACTGCTGGAGCTTCAGCCTCTGCCCCCACCTCCACCCACATGCCAAGGGCTTCAATAGTGGTCCCTGATCCCAGGTTAAGAAAATAGCTCAGCTGAGGCCAGGATGGATGAAATTACTGCTGGGACTGATTCTAAGAGAAGAGGAGATTTCTCCTCCACTTTAGGGAGATTCCTATAGGAAAAGCAGCTGTGGTGGGGGCAATACAAGCACTACCCCTCAGCCCTAGACTAGCAGACAACGAGGACTCTGGGAGCCAAGGGATTGGTGTGTCTTGCTGGAGGAAGCAGTGCTGGAGAGCAGAAAAGGGCATTGGAGAAATTGTACAAAAGTCAGTGTCACGGCCAGGTCAGGGGCAGCCATACCTAATGGTCAGAGCCAGAGTCCACACTCACAAGACAGGAGTTGAGTCAGCTGGGTCAGGATACTGGAAGGTCCGAAGTAAAAGACAAACTTGTGATCAGAACCACAAATCGGATGCCACGAGTCACACCGAGTCTGGATGCCAGGAAATCAAGCCGGGGCAGCGGGAGCAGGAACAGGTAGCACACGGTCCAGAAGAGGGAGGAGCTCGGGTGTTCAGACAGCTTCCTGTTCCTGCTGCTGTGGCATCCTACTTTCTATTTAAGCAAGAGATACCACACACTATAAACTGGAGGCCAATGTTAAGTGCATTGTCACTTGTTCATCCTGAAGTTGAACACTGGTTCCGAACAAGACCAGCAAATGCTCACTATCTTTCTGCAAGAAACTCAACTGACTGTCTAGAAGCATGTGGTGCAACAGTGAAAGACTCAACAGTTGAAAAAGTGAAGAACTCTCTCACCACATTCAAAAAATTTGCATACATGGCTGATGAATGCACTGATGCAAATAGGCATCAAGTATTAAGCCATTGTGTACGTTATCTTGATGTCAGGGGTAGGCCAGTAGATGCATTTCTAGATGTTCAAGTTATAGAAGACACAGCAGGATTAAAAAAAGAACTAGATAAATTCCTGGAGAATAGGCCCATCAGTGGCTATTAGCCAGGAGGGGGAGGGATACAACACCATGCTCTGAGCGTCCCTAGCCTGTTTGCCAGAAGCTGGGAATGGGCAACAGGGGATGGATCATTTGATGACAACCTGTTCTGTTCATTCCCTCTGAAGCACCTGGCCTTGACCACTGTCGGAAGACAGGATACTGGGCTATATGGACCATTGGTCTGACCCAGTATGACCATTCTTATGTAAAAATTAATTATAATAATAAAAATGTTTAGTATAGAAACTCCCCAACATAATGACCTCTCAAGATAGCAACGATGTGAGATAACAACCTTGGCAAATAATGCATTTTAAAAATCTTGGCCTACTAGGAAACATATTTATATAAATTTCCATTCCCAGTCACAAATCTAGCATTCTGGAGCAAAGTCACTAAAATATAGTCCAAACAAACAAATGTTTATTTAACGTGCCCCTCACTTTTCCCTCCACCGCACCCCACTCACCGGTGTTGTCCTTGGTCAGTGGAGACTCAGAGTTCAGAGGTGCTTTCACGTGAGTACATCTCCCAGGTGGGGGGCAAGAAGGCACCTTGCTCGTTCCTCCAGCTGCTCACTGTTCGCTCTGGCCACTGCTGTTTGTTGTGCCGTTTGTTGTGCCGTTCACTCCACCACTCTGTTGCCAATGGCCTGTGCAGTCACCGTCTGCTGCCACCTGCCACTGTGACCTCTGCGCGTTGGTCTCTTGAGGTTCCACCAGCTCTCAGTGATTTCAGCTGAGCTCTCAGGGGGGGAACCTCACTGCTAGTGCAGTCTGGGCCGTCTCTTCCACTGAAACACTGTCCCCACAGCAGGTCTGAGCACTTAGACCTGATTATCAGTGATTTCAGCTGCAGTGGTCACTTAACAGAACAAAAGACTATCTATGGAGCCTAATCAGCTCTGTCTTTAAACAGTGGAGCGGGACAGGTCCCCACCCTCTCTCTTGATGCCCTCAATCTGCACAGGCTAAGTACAGTTCTACTGCCCTTTACTCATACAATAAGAACAACAACATTTCATTCCCTCCCTCCCCCCCTCGCATTCAAGTGATTTGTAACCCAACCCCAGCCAAAATCTATCACTTGGGCAACACAGCTCTGTTTGCTGGATACCTAGGTAGATTAGGTGTGAATGTAAATACAATCTGGTCCTGAAGCCTTTCCCCCCAGCCCCAGCTCATCACTAGCTGTCAGGGAGAGCTCATTTAGACGTTGCTTACAAATCATCATTTGAAATTATTAGGTTGGCCAACATCACCAAAATGAATGCACTGACATTGTCATAAAAAACAACAGCTGTATAAGGAAGCTAGTCTATGTTCATACTTTTCAAATCTATTATACTTTTTCAGATACATGTATTTTATCATACACTGTATATGCTTTTAAAGTGTGTATTAATGTTTCAATTTCAATTCAAATTTCCAAACAGTCACTAAATTGGCATGTAACTAGTTCACAAAACTGGGGGGGGGGGGATGTTGAGGAAATTCAGGGGGGGTGTAGGGAAATCACTGAGCAGGAGCTCCCTCTTTGTTGCAAAAGCCCCAAGTGCCCAGAAGAGTGAATGGTCCTTACCTCCAGGAGATGCATGGGAACTTCCATCTAAGCCTCAATGAGACCTGTGTTGCTTGGTTTGACAGGATGAAATCACTGCTTCCTGAGCTGGGCTGGCTGCAGGATACATCTGTGTGAGTGGCTGGGACAGAGCCTGGAAGACAAATGTGACAATCAGGGTCCAGGCACCCCAGGGGGAGAACAGAGGGTCTGAAACCAAAAGACTAAGCAATTAAATCAACTGATTCAATAGAAAATTATTGTACCATCCAGGGACATCAAGTAAGGTCTGTTAGGAACGCTGAGAACACATTGATCAAGAATATCCTTGTGTGATGTAGGTCCGGGTGGGGTATAATGAGTTGTGTATGTGTGCTGGAAACCGCTTCTTAAAATATGATTTGGGATCAGACTTGATAAACAGGAATTGGCTTAGAGACAGGAATGTGGCTTAGAGACAGGAATGTGGCTTTATCTGTCTGGGTCAAGCTTTGCAAGCCATAGGCAATGAAAGTACATTGACACTGAAGGTAAACAAAGCAACCTAACACGCAGCAGCTTGGGGAGCACACCGGGGAACCGAGTCTGCACCCCAGGAAGCTTTCCTGGCTCTGGCACCACAGACAATGGACTTTGGGTAATAGAAGGGGAGCAAAAGACATTTGAGTTCTCCATCACGTAGGGAACAGAGGGAACAGCACCTGGAGGGCTGGAGATGCTGGTAACTTGATATTAGTCTGGAAACTGCTCTGGCAAAGATTGTGACTTGCTAAGATTCAGTTTTAGTCACCACAAAGCGTGTTTTGTTTTGTTTGTAACCAAACTTATCTGTTTCTCTTGCTTAGTATCACTTAAATCTGTTCTTTGTTACTACGCTTCCCAAACCACCTCAGTGCTGTGTTCAAGTGAAGTGTGAGTCTCCAGCCTACCTAACAGGCTGAGGTGTTCCCCGTCTCTTCGGAGGCAGCAAACCTAATAATTTCTGTGAGTGTCCAGTAAATTCATCTCTAATCCCCTCCCAGCCCCACAGCTTCCTCCCCACCCCAGCCTGAGCAGCCCCTCCCATCTCCCTATTCTCCCCACCACTCTCCAATACCAGGTTGTTTCCATAATAGAAGCAGGCTTGTACCAGAGTTTACTCACCGCTAGGTCCTGGCCAGACCTGGCGTCACAGCTTTCTTGCTGGGCTAGTACCCACGCCGATAGTCACTCTGGCAGTTTGTTGGCTGGGAACTCAGCCCTCCAGCCGGGTGACTGTGCTTTAGTCCGCTCCTTCTTGGGTCGCACTCATCCCAAACTAAAAGTCCAAAAATGTCTTTAACAGAAACAAGGCCTTCCGCCCTCTTGGGGGCACTTCCTCAGCCTGACTTTGGCTCGGCCTGCCCTTGCTGGGCTTGGTAGCCCTTTCTATGGCCTTGTACGTCCTCTTCCTTGGGGACGGTGGGAGAACTCAGTCCTGCCCTGGACTCCAGGTTCTGGCCCAAGGCCCTGTACTGAACTGCTAGGTCTGCTCCTTTACTTTTCCTGCAGTTTTCCCTGGTTTCTCCTCAGGTGGGGGCCTGGGGCTCACTTTGTAATCAATTTGTCCTAGCTCCAGGCTTTGCAGCCGACAGACCAAGCCTGTTATATACCCTCCTTAAAATTCAGCCCAAACCAGGGGCAAGTTCTACTCTTGTCCAAGATTCATCCCTCACCATCTCGTCGCTGTCACAGGCTGTGCGCTTGTACAGCCTGGGTGCTCAGCGTCTCCAGCTCCCCTGCCAGCTCGCTCACCAGAATTAAGAGGCAATCCTTCTCTTCTGCAGTATCCCAACGCTCTTCCTGCAGCCACTCATTCTCATTGACAGCTGCTTGCAGAGCCTGTTCTGAAGCCTTTAGCTTCTTCTGTAGCCTTTTTGCTACTGCTGCTGCATTCGCCAAAACGTTTTCCGTCAGGGTCTGAGAACCCCCAGGGACTGCTCCACCCTTGTGTTTGTCCCTACTTCAGCCTGCTTCATCTCTGGGCCAACCATTTCGTCCTTCACCTCCCTGCAGCACCCGACAGGGTGTGCTGGTGGAGGGTCTGCAAGGTCCACGGCCATCTCTGTCACTTCCACGTTGCCTGCCTCACGTGGGTTTGTGCCAGTGGAAACCTTCTCCTTTCTTTCTACCTTCTTGGGGCCCTGGCCCCTCCTTTTGCTACTCAGCAATTTCCTAAGCAGGCTGTGTCTTTTGATATGGCCTGCTTCTCTGCACCCAAAACAAAGAACATTTGTTCCCATCTTGGCATTAGGCCATGCTTTTACACTTTCTCATGCCCTGCTCTCCTGGGCTAACCTTCTCAGCACAGCCCAGGCATGCTCTCCTCCGTGTCTGCTCTTTTTGTCCAGGCATGGAATCACAGCCCTCTCGCTGGGCTAGCGTCCCCTATCGATGGTCGCTCCAGCACCATGGCAGTTTCTCTGCCTGGTAACTCAGCCTCTGGCCCAGTCACCACCTTTAGTTCACCCTTACGGGGCCCAGCTTTTCTCACACCAAAAGTCCAAAGAGATCTTCCCACAGAAAGAAGTCTTTCTGCCATCGCTGGGGCTCCAGCTCAGCCTGCAGCCCCCTTGCTGGGCTTGGAACCCTCTCCGGGTGTGTGTACGCCCCCTTCTTTGGGGCCAGTAGGGGAACCCAGCCCCACCCTGACACTGGTAGCAGCCCAGGGTCCTGTACCCAACAGCTAGGTCTGCTCCTTTCTCTTTGCTGCAGGTTTCCCTGGGCACTTCCTACCTCTCTTCTCAAGTTTCCCTCTAGGCTTTCCTTGCTGCTCTGAACTTCCTACCTCGTTCTCAGTCCAGTTCAGAGCCCAGCTGGGTTTTATCACTGCTGAAGTCTGGCTCTTTAGGGGGAGGTACATGGTCCCTCTCAGGTAGGGCTCATTCTGTAATCAGCTTGGGTAAATCTCAGGCTGTGCAGCCCAGGGGAAAGCACCCTGGTACAGGCCTGCTCTGCCTAGTCCTGCTGTTACTGGGCTGGGGTCCTTGCTCCCCATTTCAGACCTGGTTTCCAGAGGGGCTGAGTACACACAGGCCCCACTGCCTGGAACTGGAGTTTGCTTGTTCTGGTGACTCTGACATTCAGGCCCTTCATCATTCAGAGGCTAACAGGTGTGGTGAGGGGGCTGGAGAAACCCCACTGCTTATCAGAAGGAGGTCAAAGAGTCGGGATTCTGGGAGCTGATGGGTTTGTTTGTTCTACTGTGGAAAGTGGAGTTGGGGAGTGGAGATGCCATGTGAATGAGACTGCAGGATGCTCTTTTCATGCCTGCGGGGCTGGAGCCTCCTGCCAGAAATGCTCTCAGGAGCCCAGGTTCAAGGACGTCTCTGGGGATGGGAAGAGAGGTCTCTGGGAAGCACTGATGAGACCCACAAATACATATCCTGGCCTCTCTCATTCACATCCCACTGCAGGCAATTAGCAAGGATTCGCGGCAGGATGACAGCTGGCTCTTCAATCCATGATCTTAGCATGATTTACCTGTACTGGGGTGGTGTCCTTCTCCGTGCTCAGAGTGAAGATGGCATGCAGGGCAGCTTGCAGGAGTTGCGTCTCCAGCTCTGGTTCCAGGGCAGGTGTCATGGTGCTGGCAAGAGAGAGGAGCCGGTATTAGACTGTGCAGTGCGGGGGTGGGACTGGCACCAATGCGGATGTGAAACTGCAGGAAATAGGCACAGGCTGGTGAGAAAGGAAACCGAGGCACGGAGCCAGGGAATGATAAGGCCAAGGCCTCACAGACAGACAGTGGCAGGGCAGGAATAGCGCCTGTTCCCTGGACCCTGCTGCCTCTCCTGTATCTGATCCCGGGAGTAAGCGTCTCCCCAAGGCCCCCATAACGTTGCTGGCATGAAAAGAACAGCCCAGCCAGGAGAGAGTGAACCTTTCCGCCACCTCTGCCAGAGGAGCCACCCTTGGGAGGAGACCTGGGAGTGGGAGGGGCAGTGACTTCCAGCCCAGGGCCTGAGCAGCACCGGGGTTAGGGGAGCCGAGCGGGGGGTACCTGAAGTTGCCTACAGCAATCAGGGAGTTGGCCAGGACGGCGCCAGGTGGAGAGTCATCAGGAAGCTCCTCAATGAGCTGCTGTGAGACCCAAAGGAGACAAAGGAGCATGTGAGATTCAGGCCCCACTGACACTTCCCAGTGAGGAGATTACACAGCCAGCGCCCCACACAGCCAGCAGGATCCCCCCCACCTGCCTCCCACTCCTCCAATTCCTTCCTGCCCATCAAACTTGACCCCCTCCCAGGATTCCTATCCAGCTTGGTCCCTTTCCCCTTCTTCCTTCCTCCCTGTCAAAACTGCCCCCTCCAACACCATCCTGACTACCGAGCTGGGACCATCTGATTCCTTGTCCCCCAGCTGCCCCTCCAGTCCCATGATTCCCCCACTGCCCACTAGTGACAAATCTCAGAATTTCTCCCATCTCTTCTTCCCAGTCCTCAGCCCCAGCAATCCCTGCCCTCTGCTGCCCCCTCCAGCACCACTCAGCCCCCATCCATTGGCCCGGGGAGATCCCTGCCCATCCCATGTCTCTCTCCTCCCTCCAACTGCCGGGTGCTGTGTCTCACTCACCACAATCCTCTCCACCACAGCCGCCTTGCAGCAGTGTAGCTCCAACGTGTCCTGCCCTCTCTGCTGTGCAGCGAAACACACAGGATGGATGGCGTGCAGGAACATGAACTGCTGGGCCTCATCCTGCACCCACCAGGAGTGGGGTTAGGGGAGAGAGAGCCAGTTAGCCAGGGACCTCCCTGCCCCACCCACACCAGCTGCAGGACTCAGGCCTGAATGGGGGATAGTGGGGACCCGCCCATTGTCCAAATCACCCACAACTCCTACACAAGCAGGGCCAGGAACTGGGACTGTGCCTGTGGGGGAAAGAGACCCCGGCTGGTGTGTGACAAACACCCCCACCTTGGGGGTCCCAGAACATGGAGGAGAAAGGTCCCCATTAGGGGTGGTGGATCATCAGGGACAAGACCCTCTGCAGGGGGTTCGGATGGTGGGAGGGGGCAGAACAACCTCAGTTCCAGCCCAGCTGGGAAATGTTTGTACCTTTTCTCTGCCCTGGAGCTGCTCTCGGATGTTCTTGAGAGCAGCCTCCTCTGTGGCCACGTCCACCCATTCCTTCTCCTCCTCCTCCTCCTCCTCCTCTGAGTCCCTGGGGGTCCCTGCAGCAGGGAAAGAAGGGGACAGGGTGACTCCTGCTGCCACTTGGGGGAAGGACGGGGGGTGTGTGTGTGTGGGGAGAGCAGGGTTAATGTCCCCCCTTCCCACCTCTGGGCCCAGGGCAGATCGGGCCCCACACTCCCCCCTCTCAGGGATGCCTCAAGAGCCCCAGCAGACAGCCCCTGCCCCCCGTCCTACATTCCCCCGGAGCAGCAGTAACCAAAGTGGCAGCAGCTCCTGCTGCCCCCACCCCAGGAGCGTAGCTGGGGGGGAGCAGGGGGGAGCGGCCGCTCCCCCACTGACCACATTCTGCAAAAGTGGCGCCTTAGACGCCAACTCCCTCGGTGCTCTGGGGCTGGAGCCCCAGGGAAAATAGGCAGCCCAGCTCCCCAGTCCCCGCCCCGCCCAGCTCACCTCCGCCTCTGCTCCGCCTCCTCCGCTGGGCGCCGCCACGTTCTGCTTCTCCCCCTGGCTCCCAGGGCTTGCTCCGCGAAATAGCTGATTCGCAGCAAGCCTGGGAGTGAGGGGAGAGGAGGGGGAAGGAACATGGTGCACTGGGGAAGAGGCGGGGCAGGGGGCAGGGATATGGGAAGGGGTCCAATAGGGGTGGGGAGTGGCGGAGTCGGGTCAGGGCCGGGTGGAAACAAAACACAGGGATCTGGTAGGAAAAAACAGAGATTTTTTTCCAAACGAAAGCTACAAGAAATTAATAAACAAAAAAACACAATGAAAAATGTGGTCTCCACCCCTGCAAGTGCTTTAAAAGCATCGTATCAAGTTGCACACTATATTGCCAAAAATAAAAAGCCTTACACAACTGCGGAAAAACTGGTTCTCCCAGCTGCAATTGACATTTGCAGGACGATGCTTGGTGGCAGTGCAGCAGAGAGTTAAAAATGATCCTGGTGTCAGACAACACAGTTAGTCACCAAATCTCTGACATGTCAGAAAATATAAGCCACAGCTGATCTCCTGATTGCAGTCCAGTTTATTTGCAATCTGGTTAGAAGAAACATAACCCTTACCCCAGTCAAAAGCTCACGATTTATATTAGTGTCTTTGGATTTTCAAGGTGTTCAGCAAGGGGATTTGTGTTCACTCCTTCATTTCAGGCCCAATCCAACATTCTCCATGTACTCAGAACTCCCATACATTTCAACGGGAGTCTTGGTTCCACAAAAAATACAGGATCAGGCCCCTGATTTTCTTCTCAAGATGGAAGCCAAGAGAATTTGAGTTTCTCATATTATTACAAGCTGAGAAAAACTCTTAAAACTAGCAGAGGCGGCTAAAAAGTACAACAATAAAAATATCCTGAGACTCCGTATAGTTTGGACACTGAAATGCAGAAATATGACTTGACATGCAAAACAACCACAAGTGGCAAATGAATTTTGGATTATACCCCATCTGATCCCTTCTTGTTCCACTCATTCAGGTCACCTTTATGGAAGGGGGCCTATACGGTCTGAAAAAAACTCTTCTGGTATTAGGAAGGTAGCTCCTGGAGGCTCCAGCTAGATGAGGGCCCATTGTGCTAGTAAGAGACAGTCCCCTCACTCCAAACAGACAGAGGATGGAGTATTATCCCCATTTTACAGACAGGGAACTGAGGCCCAGAGAGATTAAGTGACTCATCCAAGGTCCCCCCAGGGAGTCTGTGGCAGAGGCAGGAACTGAACCTACATCTCCCAAGACCCAGTCTGTTGCCTTATCTAGAAGCCCATCCCCTAAGTTGCAGATGCCCCCAAAGAATGGGAAATGCTCCAGAGCTCATGTCTGCACCCCACACTTTCCAAGATGGCAGCTGAGTTTTCTCTAGCAGCAGCAGGATTGGCTGCTTTAAATGCTATATTTACAATACCCCCCCACTGCAGAGATTGTACCTGGACCTGTAGCCCCACAAGTACCAACCCCCTTGAGCCAAGGGAATTACCTCATTGGCTGTGAGTAAGTGGAACCAGCCACTGGGGAGCACCGCACTCCCACAGCCTACCCAATGGTTACACCCATAGATGAGCGAATCTGATTCCCCCCCCTTCACTAAAAATACATCCAGGATCAGCCCCCTCCCCCACGCCGGCACAGAAGATGGCCTGGTCCCTACTGAATCCCTCTCACATATCATGCAGTCCCCCTGTATATCTGGGTTGGTGGGGTGCTCCCCAGCACCCCTCGCCACAGGTTCTTTTATGCACAATGTAGGCTCCAGCAATAAAACCGAGACACCTAATTCAAGCCCTCAGGCATCTCTCTTGCCTCTCTGCACTAAGCCTTCAGCCACTTGGAATTGCTCACTGCCTTCCTGAATGGGTTTGTAGTTGATATTCTGCGCATGTCACTGGTAATACCTTTGTCTGATCCTTTGAAGACATTTTGCTGCAGTAAATGGAACTTGGGAGGTTTTTTGTTTTTGTTTTTGACTGAATGGCGCACTGGAGAGAGGTGATGGATTGATGGCTCTGGTACCTAGAGTCACCTCTGTTCCTGTAGAACAGGAGAGCAGCAGGGCCAGCCAGCTCCCCCTCTTCCCCATGATTCCCCAATGATGGGCTTCTGTAGATAAATCTCTGATAATTTTCATATGACTTTACATTGTGCCTCTTCATATAACCTTGTAGTGGGTCTACCCACGTGTGACCTTTGTTTTCATGAAACTTTGTATCAAAGCCTCATATAGAAACTTTGCATTGCCCTTGGTATAATGTTATAGCCCCTAAGGATAGAATAAGATAGAAGAAAAATGTCTCTTTCCTAAGAATAGACTAAGTTTTCCCCCACCCCTTAATCAATTGCCCTGTCGAATGACCGAGGTGTGGATGAGGAAGGCTTGGAAGGCAGCACCTCCAGACAGCTGCAACAGTTGGAGAGGGGATGGAAGCCAGACCCAAGGACAATAAAATTTGTCAAGTGGGCTCACGTACTTGTAAAACAATATCATTCTTGTGTTTTTATTTTAAGTACAAAATAAATACCTCTAACGAATTTAAAAGTATGTAGTTAGTAATTTGATATGTCGGATGGTGCCTTTTTTTTATGTGTTCGCTCCCCCTGATGTTAGAACCTGGCTACGCCACTGCCTCACCTCCTAGTTTCCCTTGCTGCAGGGGCAGCTGTGTGACTGCTGCTGGCGTCATTGGGGTTCGTGTGGCTCAGGCCAGACACCTGGGCTGGGGACTCACTCCCATAGCACTGGTCGAGGGCCTGGGCCCAGGGTGTTCACAGCCCCCTCGCCACCCCTCCCTGAGCCCAGCCCGGCTCCTCACCTGGAACAAAGCAGCGGCATCCATCAGCCTCGCTGCTGCCAGAGTCCCAGGCGCTGCTGCTGTCCCATGGGGAGCGGGCTGAGCTGCTGGTGCTGGGACAGAGATCCTCCACCTCCTGCCCTGGGAAGGTCCTCACTGACCAGGCAAGGCGATGCCTCCTGCTGGGAATCAGGGCTGGGCTCCTGGGGCTGCTGCTGCCCACACAACAAGCCCCAGAGCCACCCTGCCCAGCTCCCCTCCTGGGCTGGGTCCCGCCTGCTCAGCCGTATCCTGGGCCAGCTCCACCAGGCCCTGGCTGCTGCCTCTCCCGCCTTGGCGCCTGCGGGTTTCCACCACCAGAAGGCTGGGCACTTCCACCTCCTGGCCTGGCCAAGAGCTGCTTCCCCGCCAGCAGGGACGGAGGGGCCCCTCTGCTCCTGGGGAAGATGGTGGCAGCTGCTTCCCTCAGGCTCTGGGGCCACCTGCAGAGCCTTCTTCCTGAACATCCTTAGGAGCCTGGCCATCCTGGAACCAAGCGGGGAGCAGGCGTGAGTCTGGGGTCAAGGCAGCCTCCCACTAACGGGCCTTTTCAGTCCCTCCCCATCCCTACCCCAGCCAGAGCAGCTCCTCCCCCCCCCCCACAGGGGTGCAGGGAGTACAAGCTACACACACGGGCAGGAGTTCATTGCATGATCTGCTCCCAACGTTCCCCCTTGTTATCCCTGGTGCTGCAATACCCGGGGAGTCTCATCCTTTTAGAGCAGTGGGGTCAGTCACAAAGACCATCGGTTACTTTGGACAAGGACCCCCCTCCTGCTGTCCCAGGCCCCACTCCTGCCCAGCCTAGAGAAGGAACAGAACCCAGGGGTCCTGCCTGACTTCTCCTGGGAAACCATTCCCCACATCAAAGTCACAAAGTCCCAAGTCATAGGAAGCCCAGGGCCCCCTTGTTTCCCATTGATTTCCATGCTTGGCAGCTCACAGGACTCTCAGCCTGGGGAACAGTCTCTCACAAGAGAAGGGCTGGGAGCCCCATTGCTGGGACATTTTCAAACACACCAGAGATGGCTCTGGAGAAGCCCCTCCCCAGTCTGAGAGCGAGGGGCTCCTGGGGACTGTTTGCAAATCAAATCTCCTTTGGGAAAGATTCTTTCCCCGTGTTTCTGCCTCTCTCCAGGCAGACAGGGGACACCACAGAGGAACCCTAATGTCACTCACTTGCTCTAGGAGATGGAGCGATGGATGGCGGATGTTCAGGGTCACCAGCCGTCCCTCGCCCTCCTCCTCACTCCCCAAGCCCAAGGCAGGCTGGAGAGGGTGGTGACCTGAGGAGTTACCCTGCCCAGCCAGCAGGCAGGGTGATGACACTGGGCGATCGACTGGCTGTGAAAACAAGAGTCTGTCTTATTGCCAAGGGACGGAGAAACTCGGCCAGCAGCAGTGAGTGCAGAACACTGTCCTAGTGCGGGGGTGACAGCGCCTCCCAGCTGCTGACATCCCGGCACTTTACACACTGCAACCCCAACCCTACTGATGAGAAACAGGCCTGAGGAGGGGAAGCTACTGGCTCAGGGTCACACCAAGTGTCAGAGCCATGGATGGTACCCAGCAGTCCTTATTTCTAGGCCCCTTCACTAACCACTGCTGCACACTCCCTCCCATAGCTGGCCATTACAACCAGGCCCTCATGTCCGGTCCCCCTGCCTTTGAGAGGGAGAGTGCTCCGCTGTAGTGACTGGACCAGGGCATTGGGAGGCAGGACTCCTGGGTTCCATTGCTGGTTTTCCTATTGACCTGTGAGACTTTGGGCAAGTTGCTCACCCCTCTATGGCTCTGTGGAATTCAGATCCCTGAATGGGCTTTAAAAAAGACAATGGTTAAAATTTGGCCTCGACCATTTTTTCGCTCCACAGACCAGCCATTTTACCAAAGTTTAGAATTCCTTGGTGCTCAACACCTGGAAACACCCCTTTCTCCTTCACGAAGGGCTTTAACGCCCCTTATCTCACCCAGGCTCACTGCTGCCCGGAGTTAGAGAATTGTGCCTGTTCCCATTGGACAGATGGGGAGCCTGAGGTACAGAGAAGGGCAGTGACCTACCCAAGGTCCCACACAGTCAGGCGGTGGCAGAGCCAGAAAGAGAAGCCACCAGTCCTGACTCCTGTTCTAACAGACAACAACCGCCCCAGAGGCAGGGATAGAGCCCAGGAATCCAGATGGTGGGAATATTCTCATTGAAACCGTTTTCTGTCAGGAAATCCAATTCAGACTGAACTAGTTTCTTTTTTGAAATTGTAACAAGTTGGATGAAAATTCTTTGCAAAAATATTTGTAAGTGTGTTAAAGTGTCTCGTCGCACATGAAGAGGAGACACTTTGATCTAGAAAATTAGATGAGATGCTTCAGTCTGAGCTAAGTAGTTGCTGCTCTTAACAATTTCAAAATAATAAAATACAAATAAAATAGAACCTTTCAGCTATTATATTATGTCATAATATGTGACTCAATGTGATAGGATACCTCATATTCTGCACTGCTCCCAGTCACACTCTCCAATGGATCCCCAACCTCCACCCACTGTGATGTAGGTAGGAGAGGATTGTTATCTTTACTTGACAGAGGGAGAAAAGAAACTAAGGCTGAGAAAGGAGAAGTGACTTGTCTTAGGTCACACAGCCAGTCAGTGACAGAGTTGGGAATAGGACCCAGGAGTCCTGACTTTCAAACTAACCATCACATCTTGAATTTCATACATTGAATGATCAGAAGAAAGTGCTCTCAAAGAGCTTCAGACCAACAATAGTCCACAGTAATTATTCAGCAAGTATTTTAGGAGAACTGGAACGTTAGAGAGAATCATGAACTGCTCAGAGACCAGAAACCCTAAGCTCCAGGGTTTTGGCCGCCCCAAGCAGCCAAAAAAAAAAAAAAAGCCGCGATCGCGATCTGTGGCGGCAATTCGGCGGAAGGTCCTTCGCTCCGAGCGGGAGTGAGGGACCGTCCGCCAAATTGCCGCTGAATCGCTGGACCTGCCGCCCCTCTCCGGAGTGGCCGCCCCAAGCACCTGCTTGCCAAGCTGGTGCCTGGAGCCAGCCCTGTCAGAGACAATTAATGCAGAGAAGCAGCAAAATTAGTCAAACTGCTAATTGGTTCTGACTTATTTGCTTGGTCTTAAAAGAGAACAACAAGGACCTGAGTCTCCTTCCTGTCAATAGCCCCCTGCTCAGCCAATCAGGGTAGAGACTGAGGGGTGGTAGGCTGAGCGTTCTCACCAAATAGCCCAAAGGATGGCCCAGGTCACCACCGGAGGGGTTCACTGTAGATGTAAATATTCCAGCCCCACATTTGTGGGTGGGCCTCCCAGAATGGGAGCTGCAGTGAACTTCCCCAGGCCCCCAGCCCCGATGGTGGGACGGGAGCAGGGAAAAGGACAAAAGAAGCAAGAGAAGAAGAGAAAGGAGGGAGGGATGGAGGAAAAGGTAAAACCAAAAAGGACAAACCCCAATGTCCCCAGTGATTCTAAGGGACAAAGTCCTAGGTGGGGAATAAAATTCTGCCACCTTAAGCTAGTGTTTTCCATGCCTAGAATTAAGCCGGCACCAGGAGGATCAGACTGAACAGGTTCCAAACCTCTTGGAGGCTCTTACCTTCTAAACAGGGACGTCTGTTTTCTAGTAAAATCAGTAAAAGAAAAGGAGAAAACTCGAAAGAGGTTCCTCCTCGTGCTCACGTACGTGAACCCTAATACTCTGTCAGTCCTCAAGGAGAGACCTCGAGAAGGAGACTTGCTGAAGCAAAGCCACAGGGATCTCCAAGGTTTCCCTGGCCCTGCGCCCCTGTCCTGCCTGGCTGATGTCAGCGTCTCTCTGTGAGGTCACCACCTCCCCGCCACCTTTGACCAATAGGCTGAGGTCCTGTCAATGGCCCTTGTGATGTCACTGCTACACCCACCTCTCCCCTGCAGGGCTGATGTCCCACCCCGGCCAGTCCCTTTGGATGTTTGAGCTACTCCCTGTGGATCACCCCACTCAATGACTGTTGATTCTGGGGATCCATCAGGCTACACATTAAAACATCAGAGGCTGCTCCCCATGCTACACTGAGTTTTTTCATAAATTAGTAGACTTTCGAGCCAGAAGGAACCATTTGAGCATCTAATCTGACCCTCTGCATATCACAGGCCTCCTGTATGGCACAGTAGCTAGTTTTTGACCAAACACATTCCAGAAAGGCTTCTAGTCTTTATTAAAAGACCTCAAGAGATGGAGAATCCACCACTTTCCTTGGTAGTTTGTTCCTGTGGTGAATCATCCTCGCTGTTGAATATTTGTGCCTTATTTGTAATAGGAATTGGTCTCTTTTCAGTTTCCAGCCACTGGGTCTTGTTATGGCTTTCTCTGCTAGATTAAAGAGCCCTTTAATACCCGATATTTTCTTCCATTAAGGCACTTCAACACTTCAATGAAGTCACCTTTCAATTTTCTTTTGATAAGCTAAACAGGTTGAGCTCTTTCCATAGCTCACTATAAGGCATTTTTCTCCAGCCCTCAAAACATTTAGTGGCTCTTTGCTGCCCCAGCTCCAATTTCTCAACATCTTTTTCAAATGAGAACACCAAAACTGGATGCAGTATTCCAATATCAGTCTCACTGATACTGTGTCACCTCCCTATCCTACTCACGGCTCTGCTCATACGTCTAATGATGGGTTTAGCCCTGTTCACCACAGCATCACACTGGGAGCTCATGTTGAACAGTTTGCCCAGTATGGCCTCTAAATCCCCTTCAGAGTCACTGCGTTCCTGGATACACTTCCCCATTCTGTAGGTGTGGCTGGCATGCTTTGTTGCTAGGTATAGGAGCTTGCATTTGGTGCTGTTTAAACTTGTTTTGTTTGAATGGGATCTGGATTGCTCTCTATCACTGCCCTGTCCTTATCATTAATTACCACTCTGCCAGTCACCCACCAATCTTATCAGCAGTGATTTTATATTGGCTTCCAGTTCATTGATAACAATTATTTTCAGGAATTAGTCCTTGAGAGCCTCTTCAGATCCCTAGTGCCCAGTACCTGCTCCCCCCAGCACAGTGAGAAAAGCTGTTCCATAGGGGCTAAGCACAGAACAAACACATGCTTAGGAGTTGTGTTGTCGATAGGCTCTGAACAACATGTGGGAGTCAGCAGCTTACAAATGGGCTATAGACCTAGAGTATAGACAGGCCCCAACTGTGTCTCAGCCTCCCACTATGTAAAATGGGAATAATAAACAAAACCTTGATTAGCTCCATTTTATAATTGGGGAAACTGAGGCACACAGAGGCAAAGGGATTCGCTCATGGTCAAAAAGCCAGGAATAGAAAACGGCAGGTCTGCTGATAGCCAATCCTGGGCCCTAGCCCTGGTTATCCTGGCCTCTCTGCTCCAACTTTAGTCACAGCCCAAGTACAGGTTTTCTTCTTCTCCATGTCCTTTAACTTCACATCACTGCAGAGGAAAGATTTTCTGTCAGCCAGTTGGCTCTAATGCATGTGGATGTTGTTCCAAAAGACGTGCTCTGGCTCAGTCACATGTCATGGGTTTGCTGGAGGAACCACTCAGTGACATTCTAGGGCCTGTGTTATACAGGAGGGCCGACTAGATGAACAGAATGGTCCTTTCGGACCTTAACATTTTTCTGCTGCTAGGAAGATAACTCTGGGCCTATTTTCCCTCATTCACTTTCAGTTGGAATAATTTAAATCCAGTCCAAAGAATTTCATCTTCCATTGTGTCTTCAGCACCTTTCATAGCAGTTACTGGAAAAGACAGGGCAGTTTAGATGATGGTGCAGATAGTCCAACTAGTTTAGGCTGTCAGGCCAGACACCCACAGGTGAACGTGATTATCTGGAGCAGTCTCTCTGTATGGACCGTGTCCCTCTCCTCCTTGGCTCTTATGAAAGAAAGGTGCTCTTTGCTCCTCCTTGCCCCATCTCCAAAAGCTCCAGCGCGGTCCTCCTCCTTCTGGCCCACTGCTGGCCACTTGTAGCACCCGCAGTCCCAGGCAGCAGGCTTGGCCCAGCAGGTGTGGAAGTGTCTTCCAATGGAATGAAACAGAGGCTATATTCATTGTATTGCCATATGGGGGGGGGGGGGGGGGAGGGAAGAGAAAAAATCCCCCACTTTGCTTTCTGTCTGTCCACAAGATCATGATTTGCAATACTGTTGAATGCTTCTATATCTCTCTTTCATAAATTCTCATGTACACTCCATCTCACTTCTGTCCTTGGAAGATCCACACACGCACAAGCCCAACCGATGCAGGTGTGTGAGTAACACTGATTTTACTTTAAAGGTATATAAAAATTAAGAAGCTGGATCTGGCTGATGCAGGATAGGCAGAAGTTGTGTTTTGGGGACATTTACCAATACTGGCTCTGACTTTGTTTGTGGCGGGGGAAGCCCTTCATATTTTAGAAATATTGCAAAACCTAGAAATTTTCCAGGCAAGTGGTGGGATCCCGTCAAAGTATGCAGAGGAGCTATTCAGGGAAATGGTGTGTGAACAGCACATCAGTGAGTGCAAAGGTTTATAAAGCTACCGGGGACAGGGGGAGGGTGGTCTACAAAAGTTCTCCCTACTCAGAAATCTGAAAAAGTCATCTAGAATTCATGCTCCATAAAAACTTCCAAACATCGCCTTCCAGGAGCGGAAGGAAATCAGGACGAAAATTAACAGACTCTTGTATTAGAATGCAGCCTTCTGCAGGCAGCAGAGTGGATTCTCTCCAACCTTCCTCCCAAGCCCAGCAACAGAAAAGCCAGGACAACACTGGGCAAAAGAATGCCTGTTACACGAAGCATCATCTAAAGTCACCTTCCAAGGAGTTAAGAAGAAGCGAAGATTAAAACGGATTCAAAATTCACATTGTTACTGCTAGGTGGGGTAATAATTTGCTACCCAAAATATGCATCTGCAGCATTAGATCAATGTAGCCAATATAGCAAAAAGCTCCACTTGCAAAAATAGGCCCTCAGGCCTGCTGGGCTTGTTAGCTGTTAACAGTATGGAAAGCTGTAACTTCAAGGTTTTCCCCTCTGTTTGGACTTGTGATGGGGAATTCAAACCCCACACTGGGCAAGAAGGGGTTAAGGAGCTGCTCTGGCCTCAGCCAGCCCCACCCCAACACACCTGCAGGGGATACACCGACTGGGGAAGGATTTAAAAGGGAGCAGAACAGCTCACTTGAAAGCTAGAGAATCTGTAGCCTTCCTCAAAGAAGGGAAATAGCTACACTGGCTCTAGAAAGAGCAGGAGCAGCACAGACAGGTGAGCCTCACCCAGACCAAGAGAATGTCCCAAGAAGAATAGACTGCTTGCTGAGCCATTTCATAGCCAGGGAAGAAAGAGGCCAGAAGCTGCTGCAGGAGAGACATTCTTCAATCCAGTCCCAGCTACTAAGAGTCAGTTTGGGGGAAGAGAAGGATTTCAGGCAGTGAAGACCATCAGAGGGGTGTTCCCGCCTGGGCTGAAGAGAACAAATGCTGAGTTACAGGGGATTGTTCCCGCTACAATAATTAGATAGTGTAAAAATGACATTCAACAGCTGAATGTCAATACCCTGACGAAGTGGGTATTCACCCACGAAAGCTTATGCTCCAATACTTCTGTTAGTCTATAAGGTGCCACAGGACTCTTTGTCACGTTTTACAGATCCAGACTAACACGGCTACCCCTCTGATACTTTATACCATGCAAGGCACTGCATTTAGCCGTATGGAGTGGAAATCCATCAACCTCATGAAGAAACTTGCACAAGTACAGACAGATATCATACCACATGTGTCTGACAAAGTGAGTATTCACCCACGAAAGCTTATGCTCCAATATGTCTGTTAGTCTATAAGGCGCCACAGGACTCTTTGTCGCTTTTTACAGATCCAGACTAACACGGCTACCCCTCTGATATTCAACAGCTATTATTTGTTATTTTTAACTGTAAACACCCCCACAACCTCCGCAAAAAGTTGTCTATCTTCCCTTCAGAGAATGCCCGGTGCCACCTTTGTTCAATTGCCCTTTTTCAGGTGGTGAGGGAAGGAGGCTGCTGGAATGAATTTTAAAAACACTTTTTGCAGTGTTCCAGAGCTCTCCTTGGGGGCATGCTCTGATTCCAAGGAGAGTGGTGGTTTATTTCCTATTCTCCAGAGCTTTACCAGGGAGACTGTTGCTTGTTCAGATACTTTGATGGATTTATTTCTCTGGTATTGTTGTTTTTGGTGTGTTCTGGCAGGATTATATAGGGGTTTGGCTCATCCTGAGCTCTTCTTTGTGAAGAACCTTGAGCATGTCACAAGCTGGAAAAAATCATGACCTCTGGTATTCTGGGAAGCTAGGTAAACTTTGTGTGTGTAACAAAATAAATCTTTAATAAATGCTGAAGGTTACTGAGGCCTTGTAGTTCTAGGCAATGTCTGTGTCTCCCTTACCTTTCTTTTTGCAGCATAAACAGGTTGTGCCTACCCCCATGTGGCTCTTCCGGAGTGTTGCAAGCAGTTTATTTGTTAGATGTCACAATTACTGCTCTCGCAGAATAAGGGGATTCAGATATGGCATGGGAAAAGAGGAGCGATGTATAACAGCATGGAATTACTCACAAATAATAGTTTGTTCTAGTCATTTCTTCCCCACCCCGTGTTTTCTCTTGAGGTATGCTCCGCTTCTAGTGTGACTCGCTTTTTGCGAGGAGTGGTTTGGGAAATCTCTTGACTGATAAAGGTAAGACTCTGCCCTCATTTATAGAGGGTTATTTCTAAAGCACTCTATGATCTCACAGGGATGCAATCGCTACAAGACTCTTGTACATGGGCCTCAATTCTACAAACACTTACGTATGTGGCTTAATTTTACTGAGCTGAATGATACTAGGCAAAATTAAGCATGTGCCTAAGTGTTTGCAGGATCAGAGCATTAATTATCCCATCTTCAAATATGATACTTTTTTTTTTTTTGGCCTGTTGTTAAAGTTCTTGTTTCCTACGAAAATCCACTAACCCCCATATTCTCTATGCTGAACTATATGTTGCTGCTTGTCCATGAAGCTGATTTGTCACAATGACTGTCTCAGGATTGCAATAACGTAAGAACTCATGAACCTTACCACTGGTGTAGCAAAAAATATATATAAAAGCAGTGCTGGGAGCGGAGGCAGATTATGGTTTTGTGGGACCCTGGGCCAGAGCAAATGGGACCCCTCCCCATCCCTTCCACCTTTAGGTCCCCCCCCCCAAGCGCTCCTGCTGGGGAAATGGGGTTGGAGTGCAGAAGAGCCCATTTTTCCAGGGGCCCTGATTGGCTGGGGTCCCTGGGCACGGGCCCCATTGGCCCAGTGTCAAATCTGCCACTGGCTGGGAGAGCCCCTCAAATTCAGAGTTTGGCTAAATATCCTCAAACTTGGACACTTATCTGAACCTATACAGCCACCTCTCTACTAAACACACCCTCTAGCAGTAGTCGTCTTGTTAGGAGGGAAGCTTAGCCACCTTCCACAGTGTGAGTTGGAGCAGCCAGGAAGCCATCTCCTCCCTCACTCTGCCCCACGCAGACATAATTCTTTCTCACCCCATTCCACCCCACCTTTGATAGTGGAAATTAGCAGGGACAGAAGCACCATGGGGTGGAGCAGTTAGGAATTCTAGTTTCTGATCCCTTCCTCAAGATGCTTGCTGCAAGGTGCATGCAGAATGTACAGCCCAGAGACAGAAGCAGAACAGTTTTAGCCAGGCTTAGAACAGCAAGCAGACCTCCCTCCTAAACTCCAGAGCATTAAATATCCAATGTCTGATAAATACACAGACACGCGCACACACAAAAACCAAAAACGAATTGAGCTACATGCTGCATAAGTAAACAACAGAGAAATTTTGCTTTAGTTATCCCTATTTTTAAGTACTTGGGAGAGGGGGCATGGATCAGTGCTCCCGTCTCATTCCCTGTCAGTATCCAGGTCGGGGAAGCTAATGATCCAAGAATAGGACCAAATTTGGTGATTAATCCTGGTCATGTGCCACCTGGGGTATGTTGTGCATATGCTAAGAAGAAGAATACTTGGGAGGTGCTCAGATACTGCAGTGATGCAATCTAAGGGAGTCAAGGGCAATTCTAAGCCAGAGTGTAACACTCAGTGAGATGGATGGACATTCCCTCCCCCCTCATTGGTCCTCTGCATTTTTAGCTCCTCGTGAAGTTGTTTTCTCTCAGCCTTTCTTCTTTCCTTTCTGTTTCTCTCCGTAACACCAGCTCACCACTTTGTTTTCATATAATCAAAATGCCAAAGTAGCAGACTAACACTGAGTCAGAGCCTACAGGAAGGATGGAGGGATTTTTGTTTGTTTTTTGTCTTGCTTGAAACAATTGGAGTTCCAGGAACACACAACATCCTTTTCAGATACTGTATGAGACAGTGTTTCCAACTCTCACAATCTTCATGCAAGCCTGTTATAATTGTAAGCAGAGTCAGGATGAGCTCTTCCCTGACATCTGGTGGTGAATTATGGCGAGGGTGGAAAAGAACTTCAGGGGCTGATCTTGTTTGCATAGGCACACCCACCTGCCTAGCTTGGGACAACAACAACTGAAAGTGGTTACTTTGGCTGGTGTGGGATCCCTAGTTTCTCTGTTATTGGGGCAGGAAGAATAAAGTTTTGTTACCCTGATTCTGTGAATCAAGGCCAGTGGAACTGTTGTATGACAGAGGGACTCACCATTAACTAAGTAGCACTCACTAGACAAGGGGCATGGGTTACAAAACCCAGTGAAGGGGGAGAGGCTGGGGATAGGTATTTGTACCTGATGGTATGGGCCCCTTTTGAGGGACTGATATGCCAATTGTACCACCTCCTTTCTCCACTGTTGAATAGCAGAGCTAGTTTTGATTCCATTAAGAGTCTAATTACAGGTGACTATGCTGAATTCACTTTGGGCCACTAGTGCACTAGCACTGGGGCTCCCTTACTACAATCTGAAATCACTATGAGCTGAGATCACTGAGTGCTGTGTTAACTAGTGGGGGAGCCTGAAGATTTATTGCTAAGCGGCAAGCTGAGCAGTTTGCGGGACAGTTGGTGTGGCCTACGGGATGGTGAGCGGAGCAGTTTGTGGGACGGCTGGAGCGGCTCACGGGACGGCTGGTGGAGTGGAGCGGCTTGTGGTGAAGGCTGCAGCAGAACCCCAAGGAGAGGCCGGGCAGTCGGCCTCGGACAACGTAAGGTGCCCCTTAATACCCCGTGTGCCCCTTTCTTTCCCCCCTATTTCCACCCAGGCTCGGGGGGGGGGGGTTTAAGACTCTGCAGATAAACTTTTGAACTCTGGGGCTGCACTGACCAGGGACAGAAACTTTTGGGTTGTTGGACTTTTGGGTGATTTTTGGGTTGCTGGACTCAAGAGACTTTTGGGGTGTTGGACTTTTGGGACTTTGGGGGTGGGTCTATTGCTTATGGTTTGTGCTATGAATCCTGTTTGTGCTGTTTTCCCAATTTAATGATGATGTCGTTTACCTCATGTTATTAAACATTTTTTGCTACACTCAGACTCCGTGCTTGCGAGAGGGAAAGTATTGCCTCTTAGAGGTGCCCAGGGGGTGGTATGTAATTGTCCCAGGTCACTGGGTGGGGGCTTGAGCCGGTTTTGCATTGTGTTATTGAAACGGAACCCCTAGATACTGAACCCGGCCCTTGTTGCTGCCAACTCAGACTGGCAGAAGGGTTACATAATATTCGGTGTTTTTCCCAAAGCCCTGCCTCCTGGAATCATGTAATTACATGAGAATCTCAGCTTTCAATTTTTTTAAACAAGTAAGTTTCTAGCTTTCTGGTGGCAGAGAAAAGTTTGAAAATGCACCATAAAGGTTCAAAAGCCAGAAGGCAAATAAAAAGAATCCCACATTTTTTCATTTTAGAAAAAAAATCTCATGATTTTGGGGCCCTGACTCATGATTTTGGAATGCTTTGGATTGACAATACATACCAGTGAATAAACACCAAAAGGCATTTTAAATGAAGTCCGATTACATTTCTATGCTAGATGGCAGTATTGCTCTTCCCTTTTGCTCTTCCCAAAGTAATGTGCAGTATCATACTATCTAACAGACAATTTAGCATTATTTTTTTTGGTTTGGGATATAACTGAACATAATGTAGTATAATGTAATTGCTACAAAATTAGAACATTTTGTGTCTAACAAAGCCTCGTTTTTTATATTCTTAATACCATTATTGAACATGTATATAATCAATTACAACATCAGAGGAAACAGAGACGTTATATTTAAAGTTGCATGGATTTAACTCAAGGTGTGATTTTTAAATTGGTTTAATTAACCGATTCTAGACAAGGCTCTAGTGCTTGGAACATTAAGGAGGTTTATATTTTGTACTGCCTTCTCTTTTATAAGATCATTTATGTGTCTGGTCAGAATATTTGGTCTAGTAGTTGCTGCTTCATTTGCATAAGTTTAAAAATGTTGCCATTAATTATTTTAAACAGCAGCACAGGAAAAGGAAGTAATGAAGCTTGTTTTGTGACGTGTTTGTCTTGGTAAATCCTGTATTACAACATTCTAGTTCATATTTTTTTTTCTCAACATTTTTAGTAACACTGACTCTATATTAGACTGTACTGATTGTAGTTAGTGTGGCAGGGATCTGCTTTTGATAACCCACTGAAATGGCAGTGTGCAGATTCCTGGAGGAAGTTGGACTGAATGGTGATTATGGGGCCCGCAAAAGTGCGCACGCAGGATTGGTAGCTCCATCACCTTTTGAAGACGGTGCAGTGTGCTCTATGTTCTTGCTTAGCCATGTCAGTTCACGGGGTAGCTTCCCCACGGCCTCCCCAGGAACTCCTATATATTTTGCCAAATGTACATGGTTTTTCTGCAGGGGAGAGAGGAAATGATTTCACTCAGATAGAATCTGGAATGTCAGTCCAGTGGAGCATTTCACTGGTAACATCCTATGCTCTTCAAAGAAGAGTTTCCAGGCTCTGGATTATGATGGTAGCAAACCTCTCTATCGAGCTTCTTATAAGTGGGCTATAACTAAGGCCTGCTCTACACTAGGAGGTTATGTTGAATTTAGCAGCGTTAATTCGAATTAACCCTGCACCCGTCCACACAACGAAGCTATTTATTTCAACATAGAGGTCTCTTTAAATCGATTTCTGTACTCCTCCCCGACGAGGGGATTAGCGCTAAATTCGACATGGCCATGTCGAATTAGGCTTAGTGTGGACGGAATTCGACGCTAATAGCTCCGGGAGCTATCCCACCGTGCACCACTCTGTTGACGCTCTGGACAGCAGTCCAAGCTCAGATGCTCTGACCAGCCACACTGTCTGGCCAGTTTGAATCTCATTTCCTGTTTGGACATCGTGGCGAGCTCAGCAGCACTGGCAACGATGCAGAGCTCTCCAGCAGAGGTGACCATGCAATCGCAGAATAGAAAGAGGGCCCCAGCATGGACTGATCGGGAAGTCTTGGATCTGATCGCTGTGTGGGGCGATGAGTCCGTGCTTTCGGAGCTGCGATCGAAAAGACGGAATGCGAAGATCTACGAGACGATCTCAAAAGCCATGACGGAGAGAGGATACAGCCGGGATGCAACCCAGTGCTGCGTGAAAATCAAGGAGCTGAGACAAGGGTACCAGAAGACCAAAGAGTCAAACGGACGCTCCGGATCCCAGCCCCAGACATGCCGTTTCTACGAGGCACTGCATTCCATCCTAGGTGTGGCTGCCACCACTACCCCACCACTGTCCGTGGACTCTGACGATGGGGTATTGTCGATGGCCGCTTCCTCGGAGCTGTTCGCGGATGGGGAAGATGAGGAAGGAGATGAGGAGGACGAGGCAGTCGACAGCGCTTTCAACGCTGATTTCCCCGACAGCCAGGATCTCCATCACCCTCACGGCGATCCCCTACCAACCCTCCCAAGGCGGTAACCCGGACCGTGAATCAGGGGAAGGATCAGTAGGTAAGTGTTTTAAACATTTATTTTGAATAGAATAGACATGGTATGTTAGCAATGGGTTTTTAATGATTAGTTTGCCCTAGGCGCTTAACTTTTTAGTCCTTGCCAGTGCAGCTACTGGAAAAGTCTGTTAACGTGTCTGGGGATAGAGTAGAAATCCTCCAGGGACATCTCCACGAAGCTCTCCTGGAGGTAATGTGAAAGCCTTTGCATCGGGTTCCTGGGGAGAGCCGCCTTATTGCCTCCTCCATGGTAGGAAACTTTTCCGCGCCAGGCTAGCAGCAGGTACTCCGGTATCATTGGCTGGCAAAGCATGGCGGCATACGGCCCTGGTGTTTGCTGGCATTCATGCAGCATGCGGTCTTTCTCTGTCTCCGTAATCCTCATCAGAGTGATATCACTCATGGTGACCTGCTTTGAATTAGGGAATTTTAGTATGGGGACTGATTTGCCTGTTCCTTTAAATAACTGTAACCGGTGGTTTACAGCCACGCGGTGGGGGCAGGGAGGCGAACCGTTCATGCTGAGCGGTTCGCTGGCAGCATGCAGGGATCTTTCCCGGGGACAGCTGCGACGGGGTGGGACGCGGCAGAGTTCATGCTGGCCGGATTGCCGGCAGCAGGAACTGGCCAACGCTAGGAGCATTGCTTGGAACGTGAAAGGAGGGCACTGCTGTAAATTAAGCTTTAAGCAGCCAAAAGTCTACGGCTTACCATGGCCGCCTGCTAGCAGAATTCCGTTGTCCGGCCCCGCTTGTGTGATCTGTACAGCAAGACCCCAGGCACTCAATGTGAAGACAGAAAATTCAACCTTGTACTGAGTGCACGTGATAGGTACTGTGCATGGTCTTGTTCACAGAGAGAGACTATATTCATTGTTTGCAAAAATGTATCTTTTTTTGAGGAATTCACTCCCTTTTTCCCATCCCACAGCTGCGAGTGTCTCCCGAGCTACCCCGGCATCCCCCTCCCAGAGGCTGGCGCAGATCAGGCGGCGAAAGAAAAGGACACGGGACGAGATGTTCTCAGAACTTATGGTCTGTTCCCGAGCCGAGGCGGCACAGCAGACCCAGTGGAGGGAGAACATGTCGCAATACCAGCGATCACACAGTGAACGGGAGGACAGGTGGCGGCAGGAAGACCAGCAGGCGACTCAAACGCTGCTTGGACTAATGAGGGAGCAAACGGACACGCTCCGGTGCCTTGTAGATGTTCTGCAGAACCGGAGGCAGGAGGACAGAGCCCCGCTGCATTCTATCTCTAACTGCCCTGCCCCGCCACCAAGTCCCATCCCCCCCTCACCCAAAGTCCCAAGAAGGAGGGGCGGCAGGGGCCATGAAAACAGTCACTCCACCCCTGCAGACTGCTCAAATTGCAGAAGGCTCTCATTCCCAAAGATTTGATATGTCCTTTCCTTCCTTCCAAATTCACCTCACCCAAGCCCCTGTCCCAGTTTCATCCCCTAACTGTGTAGTTCTTAATAAAAAATACTTTTCTGTTAATTACTGTTTCCGTCATGTTCTTTTAGAGGACAGTGTGTTTGAAGGGGGGGAAGGGGGTTGGTAATTGGAGAGGACAGTCACCTTTACCAGGGTACAGACACGGGGGCAGGTTCAGCAGAAGGTCACACACACACTGCAGTCACTAGGCACACTGGTCAGTCTGGGAGGTGGTTTTCATGTTCTATGTGGGGGGGGCTATGTGAGTTTGTGGCGGGGGAGGGCGGTTACAGATCTTATGCAGCGGTCCTTAGCCTGGATGACAGAGCCACGCAGCAGGGGATCTGTAACCACCCTCCCCCGCCACAAAGTCACATAGCCCCCACACACAGAGTCCCGAAAAGGAGGGGTGGCAGGCTCCATTGAAACAACCAGTCCACCACTGCGGACCGCTCTAGGAGCAGGAGCCTGTCATTCCTCGAGTTTAGAAGCATCCTTTCCATCACTACACCCGCTCCCCACCACAGTCTGCGTCCCAGTTTCAACCCTTTACCGCGAAATCCTTAATAAAGAAAATGGTGTTAATGAACAAAGTTTCATTTATTTTATTTTTAAAGGTGTGTTGGAAGGGGGGGAAGGGGGATGGTAACTGGAGAGGATAGTCAACATTAACTGGGTAAAGAAACGGGGGCAGGTTCAGCTTCTGTTTAAACAAACGTAATAGTCACAGGTTACCCTGGTCACTCTGGAAACTAGTTTTCAAAGCTTCCCGGATGCACAGCGCATCCCGCTGGGCTCTTCTAATCGCCCGGGTGTCTGGCTGGGCATAATCAGCAGCCAGGCGATTTGCCTCAACCTCCCACCCCGCCATAAACGTCTCCCCCTTGCTCTCACAGAGATTGTGGAGCACACAGCAAGCTGCAATAACAATGGAGATATTGGTTTCGCTGAGATCAGAGCGAGTCAGTAAGCTTCTCCATCTCCCCTTCAGACGTCCAAAAGCACACTCCACCATCATTCTGCACTTGCTCAGCCAGTAGTTGAAGAGTTCTTTTTCACTGTCCAGGGCGCCTGTATAGGGCTTCATGAGCCAGGGCATTAGCGGGTAGGCTGGGTCCCCGAGGATCACTATAGGCATCTCCACATCCCCAACAGTTATTTTGTGGTCCGGGAAGTAAATACCTTCCTGCAGCCGTCTAAACAGACCAGAGTTCCTGAAAACGTGAGCGTCATGAACCTTGCCCTGCCATCCGACGTTGATGTTGGTAAAACGTCCCCTATGGTCCACCAATGCTTGCAGCACCATTGAAAAGTAGCCCTTTCGGTTAATGTACTGGCTGGCCTGGTGGTCCGGTCCCAGGATAGGGATGTGAGTTCCATCTATAGCCCCACTGCAGTTTGGGAATCCCATCACAGCGAAGCCATCTATGATCACCTGCACGTTTCCCAGGGTCACTACCTTTGAGAGCAGTAGCTCAACGATTGCGTTGGCTACTTGTATCACAGCAACCCCCACGGTAGATTTGCCCACTCCAAATTGATTTGCGACTGACCGGTAGCTGTCTGGCGTTGCAAGCTTCCAGAGGGCTATGGCCACTCGCTTCTGGACACTCAGGGCTGCTCGCATCCGGGTGTCCTTGCGCTTCAGGGCAGGGGACAGCAACTCACAAAGTTCCAGGAAAGTTCCCTTACGCATCCGAAAGTTTCGCAGCCACTGTGATTCATCCCAGACCTACAGCACTATGCGGTCCCACCAGTCCGTGCTTGTTTCCCGGGCCCAGAATCGCCGTTCCACAGCATCAACATGACCCATTGCCACCATGCTGTACACGGCACGGGGTCCCGTGCTTTGTGAGAGGTCTGTGCCCCTCTCAAACTTAATGTCCTCACCGCGCTGCTGTAGCCTCCTCGCCCGATTTCTCAGCATCTGCCTCTGAAAAAGGTGGATGATAAGGCGCGAGCTGTTGACAACAGCCATAACTGCAGCGATGATCGCAGCGGGCTCCATGCTCGCAGTGCTGTGGCGTCCGCGCTGTCAATCACCAGAAAAGTGTGCGAACTGATTGCCCGCCGGCGCTTTCACGGAGGGAGGGCGGGAGTGAGGGTTGAATGACGACAGTTACCCAAAACCACCCTCGACACATTTTTTGCCCCAGCAGGCATTGGGGGCTCGACCCAGAATTCCAATGGGCAGCGGGGACTGCGGGAACTGTGGGATAGCTACCCACAGTGCACCGCTTCCAATGTCGATGCTTGCCCCGTTAGTGTGGACTCACAAAGTCGAATTACTGTCCTTAGTGTGGATACGCACGTTCGACTTTGTAATATCGGTTCCACAAATTCACTTTAAGTAAAATCGAACTACTCTCGTAGTGTAGACATACCCTAAGAGACAAATTACTTACAATATCTTGGTTACTATTCTTTTTGCCTGGTTTTTTGCTTAGGCCAGATCTATACTTTAGAAGTTTTGCCAGCATAGCTGGTTAAGGGTGCTTTTTTTATGTATATAATTTTGTGCCAGCAAAAGCCATAAGGTAGATGCAGTTATACTGGCAAAAAATGTACTTTTGCTGGCATAGCTAATTTTGCTCAGGGGACTGGAATAAGCAGTACAAGTAAATACACTCTTTTGCCAGTATAACTGCATCTACACGAGGGAGGGTGGTACTGTTATAGGTATACCGTCAAACTTTTAAGTGTAGACAAGGCCTTAGTAAGAGATGTTTCTCCAACAGAAAGAACATGACCATTACTCACTCACAGTTGATCATTATTGTTGTATCATGCCCATAGACGCTGGTTAATTATGGATTAACGCAGCTTGAAGTGGTTTCCATCATATACAGGTTCAAGTTCAGTGGCCCTGATCATGCTCCTTTGGCTGCTTGCCCACTCTCACAGACAAGTGTCTAGCTTATGTATAGTGCTTGGAGAATCTTTTGATCAACTGTTTCAGTTTGTCCTCTGTTTCCCGTTCTTGGCTGGGAATGGCAGTGAACAAAGTGTCTGCAGGCAGTAATTTCCTGTTGCATACTTTCTGTCACCCTGTAAAGAATCGTTCATGATGAGCTTCCCAGGCACCTGGTGCAATTTAGCTTGTCTCATTAACAGCCAGACATACCCTTCAGTTTCTTGCCATCTTTTCCTCTTGTAATTCAAGTTTTCCTGTTAGTACTTGAATGTTAATAGAGGTGATCAAGTCCACGGAGGCATGTGGCACAAATGCTTCAGTGCTGGCACAGAGGAGGGGCCGAAAGATGTTATTTGGAGCTGTGATAAATGAAGGGGAGGGGGGGTAGCTCTCTTTTATGGACACCTAGCCAGCCAGTAGCTATAAAATCCCTCTTAGTAGCTGTTCTCTAATTGCTCTACTTGTAAAGGGTTAAGTCTCACTGCTATGCATTGGTAAAAGGAAGTGAGTGGGCACCTGGCCAAAAGAGCCAATGGGAAGGCTAGAACTTTTTAAAATTGAAAAGACTCCCCTTTTGTCTGTCTGTGGTTGCTCTCCCGGAGAGAGGCGGAGAGGGCAGCAGCGATGCTGTAAGAAGCTTGGACCAGGCATGAAAAAATCATCAGTATCATACCTAGAAACTACTCATTTTCAACCCCAGATATGTAAGTAGCTCAGGAAATGTCTAGGAAGACCTGATTCGGTTTATCCTTTTTATTTCGTTATGGCTTGTGGATTCCTCTGTGCTAACCCCAGGTGCTTTTGTTTTGCTTGTAACCTTTAAGCTGGACCTCAAGAAAGCTATTTTTGGTGCTTAATCCTTGTAGTTGCGCTTTTAAAATCTAGCAATAGCCTGAGTTCCCAGATGTATTTTCTTTTTTATTAATAAAATTTACCCTTTCTAAGAACAGAATTGGATTTTTGTGTCTTAAGACGTTTGTGCACATGTTGTTTAAATAGCTGGTAGCAACAGCTGATTTCCCTTTTTTTTTCCCCCTCAGCAATTCCCTGAAGGGGTGTGTCAGTGTGAAAGGACTTGACGGTACCCCACAGAAAGGAATTCCCAAGTGCGCCTTCCTGGGCTCTCAAAGGGGTTCTGCACTTGGGTGATGGTAGCATCTACCAATCCAAGGTCAGAAAAAAGCTGTAACCTTGGGAGTTTAATACAAGCCTGGAGTGGCCAGTATTAACTTTTAGAATCCTTGCGGGGCCCCACCTTCTGCACTCGGAGTGACAAAGTGGGGAATTAGCCTTGACAGGAGCATTATATAGGTTGTCTAACTGCTTTGCATGACACTTATGCCCTAGAGCAAAACTTCAACCAACCTGTGAGTGGTCATGATGACATCTAAACAGATGAACATGAATGGAAGCAGACAAGGGACACTGTATGCGCAACAGGAGTGCCCAGGACAAGATTATTAGACATGAATGTCAAAATGGCCATTTGTCCTGAGAAGCTGCTTCAGTGCTTACTAGGAGGTCCATCACTGATCAAGCTCTTTCAGCTCCTTCTCTCTTTCACAAGGCCTGTGCAAAGCTAGCTGCTAAATCCGAACCTCCATGCCAAGCTCCAGTGGCTGGAAGGAATCCTCTCCAGCAGGCTCTGACATGGTGGCAAAATTGCTCCATGTGCACTGTTGCAGGGGCCCCTGATGATCCTGCACTCCTACTCTATGGGAGGGAAAGGCTGATGGATCTATACAGCAGATCATCCACCACCACAGCCCCGTTCCTTTCCCATCTCTTCCTGTCCTCCTCTTAAATCCCACAGCACGGGACATGCAGGGAGCTCCAAGGGAGGTGAGTTCTCTGATATGCAGATAGTGAGCCCTCCATCCAAGCTTCCCAGATCTAACCCCTCTCCTCTCCCTGCTTGCATAGTGAAAAATCCCCAGTCTTGCTGGTGGAAGAGGCAGGGTTGTCTTTGGGTTTTCATAAGCAAATTAGATTTTCAGTATCCATTTAGGGTCCAAAGAGACATTCTGCCCCTCAACCCCACCCCCCAAAATAGCGTCAATTAGCTCTTTACACGCACAGAATCTCAGAAATGGTTGGAGTCAATGCATTACATTTAGCTACAGTATGGGTACACTGCCTCACCAACAGCATAGTAGGAACTTACTTCTTTCTTTCTAAGTGCCTCTCTCTGACCTTTGTCTGCCCCAAAGTGGAGTTTGCTTTTCTGGTCTCTGAGATTAGTCTATCAGAGCTCACACTCTAGTGAAAGTCACTGCCTGTTCTCAGCTCTCTGGCCATCGGTTTGAACTCTACTGCCCTGCCCTCAGGTGACCAACCATCAGCCCCACCCCATACATTCCTTTGCAAATTTGAAAGTCCCCTTCCTGTTTGCTCAGTGATGTGTACAGTGGTTTCATCGCATCTTTCCAGGTGGCCATGTCTGCTCCACACACAAGGCGATCCACCGCTTGGAGCAATGCCGAGCTGCTGGACCTCATCAGCATTTGGAGAGAGGAGGCTGTCCAGTCCCAGCTGCGCTCCAGCCGTAGGAATTATGATACCTATGCACTTGCTCAGCCTGTTGTTGAACCGCTCCTTGCTGCTGTCAAGTTGCCCCGTGTATGGCTTCATGAACCACGGCATTAAGGGGTAGGCGGGGTCTCCCAGGATCACAATGGGCATTTCAACTTCCCCTACAGTGATCTTCTGGTCCGGGAAGAAAGTCCCTGCTTGCAGCTTCTTGAACAGGCCAGTGTTCCGAAAGATGCGGGCGTCATGCACCGTTCTGAACCAGCCTGCGTTAATGTCTCTGAAACACCCACGGTGATCCACAAGCGCCTGGAGAACCATTGAGAAATACCCCTTGCTATTAATGTACTTGGTGGCTAGGTGGTCTGGTGCCAGAATTGGAATGTGCGTGCCATCTATCGCCCCTCCACAGTTAGGGAAGCCCATTTGTACAAAGCCATCCACAATGTCATGCACGTTGCCCAGAGTCACAGTCTTTCGGAGCAGGATGCGATTAATGGCCCTGCACACTTCCGTCATCACCAATACCTCATTTATAATGGCGCCAGTGGCGCCATGGCGCCGGGCCCACAGTCGAAAGGGGCCCCGGCTCGCTCTCCTCCGCCCCCCGCTCTCTCCTGTGGGGTCAGAGCTTGACACTGCGGGCTGCTGCGGCTCTGTGGCAGCCTCTGCCTGCAGCCTGGCTCCTGCCCCACCCCTTTTCCCAGCGTGCTACATTCCCTCCCCCCGGCCAATGAGCTGGATCAGCTGCTAGCCGGCAGGAGGGGGAGGAGGGAGCCACAGCATGCTGCTCTGGGGGGGAGGAGGAGAAGAAGAGGCAGGGATGAGGCCTCTCCCCCACCTCTTTCCCCAGTGTGCTACGTTCCCCCCCCACCCCCGCTAGTCAGTTGGATCAGCCTTGCAGGCAGGAGGGACGCAAGGAGGAGCGAGCCGCTGCATACCACTCCGGGGAGGAGGAGAAGATGAGGTGGAGTGAGGCCTTGGGGAAGGGGCTGGAATTGGGGCATACCCGCTCCAGCCCCCTGCGTGAGCACCCCCATGACCCCAGCCCACCCCCTCAGCCCCCTGCCCACCCTAACCCCTGCACCCCCCGAGCCCCCTGAGTCCCTGGACCTGTCCTGACCCTGCAGTCCCCTCACACCTCCTCAGCACCCCCCCACACCTCCCCAGCCCCCTTCCCTGACCCCTGCATCCCCACCTCACGCCCCCCAGCCCCTGCCCTGAAACCTACACCCCCCTCACACACACACAGGCCCCTGCCCTGACTCCTGCACCCCCCACATCCCCACCCCCATCCTGAGAACCAAACAGGAGCTGCCCCAGGTAAGCGCTCCACACCCCAACCTCCTGCCCCAACCCTGAGCCCCCTCCCTCGCCCTAGCTCCTGGCCAGCCCCCGCACCCAAACATTTTTTTACAATATTTGGAAAGATCATTAAGTGGTCCGTTGAGACCCTCTGTGATTTTCAAGTGGTCTGTGGAAAAATAAGTTATACTACAATCAAGGTACCTCACTTTATTTTCATTTACTTGCTATTACTTATGGGAGGAGGATGAAGAAAAAAAGAATGAAAAATGGGGGCAGGAGGAGATAAGAGAGAATGTTCTTTTTCTTGGCTGGGTCCCAAGGAGGAGCCCCAAAAATGAAGCTGAGCACAGGGCTGGGGGGCCCCACTAACTCTAAATCCACCACTGGCTGTCACGTCACCTGGGCTGGGGATACTGTCAGGGCCGGTGTAACCACTAGGCGAACTAGGCGACCGCTTAGGGTGCCAAGATTTGGGGGTGCCAAAAAGCGGTGCCCCCAATTTTTTTTTACACTACAGTGGAGTCCCATCTTACACGGGAGTTAGGTTCTAAAGTCACCTCGTAAGAGGAAAATTGCGTATAGTGAAAATAACCATAAAGTACAGTATACACTAGAACAGGGGTCCTCAACCTATGGCACGCACACCTCACTTTTGACACCCAAGTTTAAATACTTCAGCCTTGCTAAAGTTTTCTGTCTCATTTCTGGCCTCACTGTGAAAGTATATGATCTGTTCACCTGAAGTGTCTAAGGGCTTGTCCTCACAGCACAGTTAGTTCAAGGTGTAACTCAAGTTTTTCCCTTAACCTGACTCCCATCCATACACAATCTCCAGCTGAAGTTAAGTGGTGCTTTAAGCATGAGGTAGCTGCTGAGTGTTGCTGAGGCTGAAACTAGGGTATTGCAGTGGGGGTGCAGTAGCTAGTTACAACAGCTCATCAACAGCTAATCCAGTCTCTGGGTGTATCTTGAGTATTGTTTTGCAGTGTGATCATTCACTCGCTAGGCTGACTCAGTGGAGTAACTCCAGGGTATTCACTCAAGTTACCTGTTGCAGTGAAGGCAAGTCCTACGAGTTGAACTGGGTACAGATGATTGGCAGGCTAGAGCTCTACTAGTGAGCTAGGCTGAATTCTAACAGCTAAGGGTGACATCCTCACTCCCACTCTGGCCTCTTTTTTGCCATTCTGACCCTTTTTACTCAGAATAAAGGGGCCCTAATCTCTTGTTCTGACTATGGGAAGATCTCTTCTCTCCTCCCCCTCTCCCCCCGCCCCTGGCTGAAATTACACAAGACAGCCATAAGATTGCTCTCTGAGGACCCCTTGCAAGCCCCAGTGCAGGGAGTGTGCTGGCAGTGGGAGGACACTGTCCGGGAGGGTCTGTAGTATGCTGTCTGGAGATTCCGGGCAGCAATATGGCCCATAGGGCAGCCCCAGGCTTTCTAAATTACACCGAGTCTTATCCAGTACCCAGAACAGTCCAGAATTGGGAGGGCACAAAGGTGACTTAAAGCTTCCTTAGCCCCCATCCCTCTGGGCTGTGAGTTCTGTGCCACACCTCTTAGAGTTGCAGTAAAGGATCTCACCTAACTTTGTAAAAGCAGAACTAATCTTTGTTCAGCCGAGAAGTAGTAGGACTAATGAGCAGAATTGGGTTTCTGTACTTGCCTATAAAATCTCCTATGTCTGACGTGCCCAAAATCTTGATAAAACAATCAAGCAATTTCACTTCTTACCTTTCTCTCATAAAAGTCTACACATTTGAGCTCACCAAAACACTGTGGTTATGTCTACCTAAACATGGCTTATCCTTGCAGCTCAGTATGCAAAGTAGTCTAAATGAAATGCATTAGAAATCTTGCTAATAGTTTCCCTATGCCCATCACAATGGCTGAAGAGTTAAAACTGCTAATGATCTTTCCAACAGCCCTAGCGATTTTTCAACTGTTCAGCAAGGCCATTAATCAACATAACCCAGACTGCTTGAGCAACATTTACTAGCAATTAACCTACAGTTATGGGAACTATTTCTTCTTCTGAATACACTAGCCTAATCTGCTCATCCAATTATTCTAAATGAAAGTTATAAGCAAACAAAGCTTCTATTAATTGGAAAGGTTATAAAATGAAAGTTCTCAGACCAACATGGACTACTTAATACCTAGCTAATGACCTTTTAAGATGAAAAGGTTTCATATTAAATCCTTCTCCAGACTGTTATCTATTAAGTGAGCTTTTCAGGTGCAATCCATGAAGAGACCTATCCCCTAAATCCTGGTTTTAGGCACCACTGCGACCCACAAAACTCCTACAGGGTTCAGAAGCAGCCAAGCAGGTGCCTTAATTCACTTGGCACGTCAGTTTTTGTCTCTGAGCATGTGCACTGCTGCCTTACTCTAGGCATCTGGGTGTCTATCTCCAACCTAAACCCCAGAGGGGTTCACAAACTGGGAAGACAGGCATTTGGCTGCCTACATTGCTTGCGGGGGCCCAATCTGGTAGGAGTGCTGGGATGCTGCCTACCGGATCAGGCCCCTCAGGCGAGGTCACACAAAACAGCTTGCGGGGGGGAAAGACCTCCCTTATCACCTTTAGCCTGGCAGTTAGGGTACTCTCCTGAGGGGAAGAAGGGATTTGAACAGGGACGTGACACCTCTCAGGAGAGTGCTCCAACCACTGGGGTATGGGATATTCTGATGTTAGGCTTCTTTAATCTCTCCTATTGAAGTTGTTCCACTTTAGTTAAGTAACTGAATAATTAAATATGGCTGGGACAGTGGAAAAGCTAGAATGACTCTATAGCCCAGTGCTTAGGGTGCTCCCCTGAGAGGTGGCAAATCCCTGTTCCCCCTCAGGAGCGGGATTTGATGGGGTGTCTCCTGTATCCTCCATGAGAACCATACCCACTAGGCTAGAGATTATAAGGGAGGCCCTCCCTTGCCCCCAGCTGTTTGGTGGCGATAGGTGACCTCTGAGTACAGCTACTAGATCAGGCCCCACACATGACTTAGCTGGCGGAGCATCTCTCTTCCCCTGGTTCATAGATCACAAGCAGGGCTAGGCACCTCCCTGCAGCCTGGGGTTAGATGCCTATTTCTGTGAGGGGACGGAACTTAGCATACACCCCTCTGTTCAGCGTTTCCTATTGGCTACCTTAGATAGGGAGCTGCCCTGAGCATGCTGGCTTTGTGGACCACAGTCTAAGGCACCTCTCTCTCCCAGCTCATTTTAGAGGAAGGAGCTTAGGCACCTAACTCGGGCTTTGTGGATCACAATGTAGTTCCTGTGATTTTTTTTTTTTAGATGCTCAGTGTCGCCATGCCTAAATCCCTTGCTGGATCTGGGCCTTACTTCCTACCTGCTCCTTTTAAAGGCATTCAGGTTGCAGAAAATACATCTGTGTCTGTTTTGCATTCTTACATTTTTATAAATCATTCAAAGTCTCTGGGCAAAACAGGAAATGTATATGAGCTTCTCCAACTTGTACAACAGCCCGTGTTTTCCATATTGTTGTTTCTAGGACACATGATGGTCAGAAGTGAGAAGTGCATCCGAAGAAGTGAGGTTTTTACCCACGAAAGCTTATGCTCAAATAAATCTGTTAGTCTTTAAGGTGCCACCAGACTCCTTGTTGTTTATGATGGTTAGATTAAATCAGTACTCACTAATAAACCAGCTGGGCCAAATTCATCCCAAGTGTAACTCCACTGATGCCAACAGAGTTACATCATGAGTAAATTTGGCCTGCTATGTTTCTGGGATTGTCTGCAATGAGGGTGTAACAGATGAGTGTAAGTGTGCAATCAATGAGCACTCCCTTATGCACCATCTCAAGAACAAAAAAATAAAAGTGGAAAAAAATGACAATCCATTTGTTAGGCCTTTAAAAATAGTGCACAGGATTGTTCTGATTTAAGGGCTTTGTAACAGAGTTAGATGAAATGGTGGTGAAAATGCCTGAGCTCATTCTACACTAGGACATACACCCCTGGTAGCACTAATGCAATGTCACAATTGCTGACAAACTGGCAAGATGTTTCCTAATGTAGATGCCCCTCCAGGCTATATCTGCAACTGAAGTGTTCAGAGAAATCTCCCACCATTGCTCTTGCACCGGTGAAGTTTCCACCTGTTGCTAGCAATGGTGGCAGCACTAGCAGGGCCGGCTCTGGCTTTTTTGCCGCCCCAGGCAAAAAAGCCTCCCGCCGCCCCCCACAGGGGAGGGCGGCGAGCCCCGCCGGGGAGAGCGGAGCCCCGGCGGCCAGAGCGCCTGGGGGAGGGCAGCGAGCCCTGCCGGGGCTCCGCTCTCCCCAGCGGCCAGAGGCTGCGCCAGGGGGAGGGCGGAGAGCCCGGTCGTGGCCCCGCTGTCGGGCCGGAGCGCCGCGCCGCCCCCCTCCAGGTGCCGCCCCAAGCACCAGCTTGGTGGGCTGGTGCCTGGAGCCGGTCCTGAGCACTAGTCTAATCCAGTTTAGACTATAAGGGTCTGTCTACACTGCAATTAAAAACCTGCAGCCGGTCCATGTCAACTGACTCAGGCTTGTGGGGCTCAGGCTACAGGGCTGTTTAACTGCGAGCTGGGGCCTGGGCTCTAGGACCCTGTGAGGTGGGAGGGTTCTAGACCCCGGGCTGCAGACTGAGCCAGAACACCTACACCGCAGTTAAACAGCCCCGCAGCCCGAGCCTCATGAGCCCGAGTCAGCTGGCACGGGCCAGCCATGTGTGTCTAATTGCAGTGTAGACAGACCCTAAGAGTTTTTACCGCCATGTCATATAACCCTGATCAGAGAGGGCTGGTTGACACTACTGCTCCCACCATTGCTAGCATTCGCGGCACTATACTATTGCTGGAGCCATGCTGGGAGATATCCCTAAAGCGTTAGCAGAGGTCCTAGTGTGCACATTTTGACTGACTGCAGCTTGTCCTGGTTGAATCCCACCAGCTCAGAAAGAAATGGTGCATTTCTTTAGTGCATATGCAGCCAGTGTGTATCTTGTATCTTAGACGCAGAGGAATGCATTGTAAAAGAAATTGATTACCTGTCATGCTTTGAGGGCCTGTTTGCATCAGTAATTACAGGCTTTAATATAAGAGATAGGTGGTTATAAATATATTACTATAGTATCAACAATGAAACTAGCAATAACAAGCTTCCATGGGCTCCAAAGGTGCAAGTCCATATGCCTGTTCTCTCTTGCATCAGACTCCAAAGTAAGCTCGTTCTTGTTCTCCCACCAGGCTGGATTGCCATCTAGCGTTGCCACTTCTTACGATTTTATCCTGGGTTTCACACTTGCTGGTGTTTTTCTTAAAGCCCTGGCTGCTGTAATCCTGTGATAATGTAAAAAGTTCAGCTTTCTCTTTAAATAAAAGAGTTTCTGTTCCACACACTTGTGGAGAAAAGCTGGAAAATATGACCTGCGTTATCTAAAGGCTCAGAAACCAAAAGGCAAATACAAGAATCTGAAATTGTATTACTTTGATTAAAAAAAATAATTTTTTTTTAATCTCATGATTTTTTTTGGAGCCTGACTCATGAGTTTTGAACACTTGGGGTGGTCAATACTGAATCCCTCTTTACACATTCCACATGTCTTTCACGAGAGAGGTGGGGCTGGTTCCACTCTCATCTACACTGTAACTTCATTGAGTTACTCCTCAAGTACACCAAGGGGAGAGTGAGCAGAAGCCCTATACATTTAACGGGGAAGTTAACAGTCCACTGTTACATTATCTGAACCTGTCAACATTCGTGAAATTTAACAACAGTGATTTTCAAAGTTGTTTGTAACATGGCTCCAGTTTTTAGACTGAGAAGCTAGACCTTTTAGATATAACAAAACAAGTTAAATTACAGAAAGACAAGTCTACGCAGGTTTGGAGCCTAATCCCCCATAATTAACATTAAGAATTGTTTAAAATGTGCCTGGGTATGTTCTGCAGGCACCAAAAGGCCATTTACAGAAAAATGCTATCGTGTTGATTTGCCCCATTTGTATTGTTGTCTTTTCATTTATTAGTTGCCTAAACCATATAAAGCAGTGCTTTCTCCAGTCCTCATGTGGCAGGTATGTGTACAAATGGCAGGTACTGATGAAATGTTTACTGAAAAGATTAGCTTGTCAATGAGGCAAAGGATGGCTATTGATCCCTCTTCTGTGTTTGTCAACCTGTAACCTGTTTAAGAAATGGCCTACAGCAATGAAATCCAATCAACCACTCTCTGCAGCTCCACTTTTCCTGGAATACAGGGAGGGGATTCAATCACAATAAAGGAAATGAACCACTTATCATATAAATGAGGCTCAGGCAATTAACAGGTTACAGATTCCAACTGGTGAGGATTCTTATTAAAATACAGGATTTAAAGAGGGTATTCTGCACACCTGAACCTTTCAATTGCCTTTCTGCAAAGAGCAGTTGCTATGTGACAACATACGTTACACACTGAGTTAAGAGAGTTAATGTTACTGAGAACAATGTTCTCTTCACATATCCAGACCCCTGATGATAACTTTGTGAAAGGAGACGTTTTTGGAGAGATTGTAGCATGAGTCCTCAGTAATTCTTAACAATACTTATCTGTCACATCCCATCCTGAGAAAATTCTGAAAAGAGTATTTTCCTTTGCCTTGCCTAGACTAACTTTCCAGTTTGCACTGGAGTTCATTTTTCTTTCTGAAGCACCATGTTCTGTGATGGAAGGCACTATTGTTTAAAATGTAGTGCATCAAAAGAGTACATTAGATGAGTGGCCTTCTGGTTCAGCAAGATTTTGTATGATAACTATAATTAAGAGGGGAGACTTTGGTGAACCAATTGACTCAGAGGGTTGGTAATGAGATATAAAGCCTTTTATCCTGGCTTCAAATCTAGTCCAGAACAGTAGTGAGAATGGCAGTTACTACCATTTGATAGCTGTCTGATTATATGAAATGAGTTGGTGACTACAATCAAGTGTTGAGCTAACATATCTTCTTGTTACCCATACCCCACAGTTAGCACTCTCATTAGTATGCCAAGAAGTGCAGCCATGAACTGAGTTCACATGGAGGTTTAAGCACTCTCTCACCTGCAAAAGTGATCCACATAGGTCAGGGTTTATTTGGGTTAATAGGGTTATGAGAGGACGCTTGCTCTGCAACTGCCTGTGCTGAATCTGTTTGGTGGATGGAAGTATTCAATTTTTATACTGGATATTGTTATTTTACAAGTTATATAGCATCAAGACTGAGATTGGCAGGAAAAAGTGTAAATTAATAAGCAAAGAAGTACAGAGAATTTCTCAGCACTAGTTGTTGTTAGATTCACAGAACACTATTCTTTTGATGGCTGCCATCAGAAATCCCAACTTCTGATGACCGTTATAAAATCTTTTCAGGATGGAGTTATCCCTTTAGGAATGTTGCACATGCTTGAACTCTTTTTTTACTCTGTCTTTAAAAAAAAAATTGTCTATGAGAGACAAAATCAGTAAACATCTATATTCATTCTCTGAAGAGTTTCCCAGAGAGATAGCACACTTTCTTGTGTTGCCCTATTAATTCTGGAGCATCTCTAGTAAAAAAGAGACTAGACCATGAGAGGACTTGAAGAGCAGGTACTATGGAAATAACATCAAAAAGTTAGGATGAATCCAATCTATGAGTCAGAGGGCCATTTTGAAAACCAGAAAGGCAATTTTAAGGAGCCTTTTTCTTTTAAGGAAAATAATGGAGAATGGAGTGGTGTGTTCCCACCTTCTGGAGTGGGAATATGCTGGCTGCAGCATTCAAGATCTCCTAGAGTTCAAAGAGTTGCGTTTTAGAAAGACTGTAAGAAAAGGAATTATACTAGTTGAGTTGAGAAGTGATTGGCATGAATAAGGATTTCTACATATAAAGGATAGATAAAATAAAGGTAAATTTTAGTTCCATGGAAACTGGCAGATTTCTGGGGGATGAGAGGAAGAATTTGTGGGAAGGAAGGACAGAAAGAAAAATGTTTTCAGACAAGGATGATTTAAAGATTTCTGGCCTTGTAAGTAAAGGATAAATTTTAATGAATTGGGTGAGGGATTGCAGAGTCAAAGACATTGGCCAGAGAAAGATTTTCATCCTTTGTGGTGGCTTGGGAAATCTATCTGTACAATATATAAATTCACTATGAGATTCTGAACACTGTCTGTTTCTTTATTGGGCTGCAATTGGGGTGCAGCCTCTTGTCGTCTTTTTTGTTCTTTTACCTCCATGTTGGACCAAAATGCCAGGTGCTGACAATAGAGGGTTGTTAAATTGGAGTGTTCCTCTATTCAAATACAAACATCCTAGACAAGATACTGGCTCTCATCTAGGAGAATTTGTCAGGGGAGAGTTCACCTGGCAACAAAGTCGTCTAGTAGGGGGTCTACCTGAGGAGGCGATCTGGGAGTCACCTGACAGAGGGACTGGAAGGTTATAAAAAGGCAGGAGCTGTTCTTTGGAGTGTGTGGCCATTTTTACCAGCTCAAGCAGAGAGAAGCTGCTACAGTAGTTTGAGTGTGGGGGGAACCTTATGTACCTGAATTCAGACTGTCTCCCAAGGCAATAGTGGGCTAGAGTGAGGGGTATTGCATTCAGGATGCTAATCTGTATTCTCTGTGTATTTCTTGTGTTTAAGTGAAGATCAATGGTGTTTTTAGAACCCTGTGCAAAGTAAATCTGTGTGCAATAGGGGCTACACCCACCACATGCCCCTTGAAAAGGTAAACTTGTGGGCCCAGGACACCCACACAGCTGGAGTTTTGGGAGATGGTGTGTGTGAGCTAATGGGGAGTCTGAGGTGGTCAGCATTGTTAACAGGCACTAGGCAGTTGGACTGCAAGGCCACAGGTCTCAGGAGGGGTGTCAGATAAAGGATCTGCAGCAAGAGTGTGCCTAGGGTCCCCCTGACAGGGGTAGTGCTTGGATTTTGTTCAGGCTCCAGAGGCTTAAAGCACATGGGATCCAGCAGTTGGATCCTTTCAGAGTAATCTGGTGAGTGGCCAAGAGGGTCGCCCGACAGGATCTGTGACATCCTTGAATAGCAAAAGTCCACCTGCATTCCAGATGTATTCCTCACGTGACCTATTTTTCTGAGTATTAAGAAGAGGAAAGAATTCCATTAAGAGGCATTAACGTTAAACAGGAATGTTCCATACGGTAATAGCTATGCATGAGTAATTTCCTCTTGAAATCTAGTGCTGCTTCACAAGGGAGTTTAGAGTCACTGTTGTGGTTCATCAAGATAAAGAGTACTATTAAATAAATCCTGAAGCCCTAAGACGGGTTCATTTTCCAGAAATCTTAAACACAATAACCAGCCGCAAAAATGAATGGAAAAGTCAAGACACATTACAGAGTTAAATATTTGAAGAGTTTCTCAGTTACCTATCTATATGGAGTGATAAGTTGGCACCCATTACCATAGTATCTGAGCCACTGTCTCCAGGATGAGGTGTCCACTCAGTTGTAAACTACTGAAGAATTGCATGATGGGTTCCTTCTCTTCTCACTATACATCTCCCCACCAGACCAAATCGCTGCTTTGTTAATGATTAGGGATTAGCCACAGAAGGGCAAATATTAAGTATGGACATATTATATTGCGCTTCCACCTCAACCTGATGTCCCCAGTGCCTTTCTCCAGTATTAATCTACTTGGTGCATGGAACATTTTTGCCAATACATAACCTCTTATTACTTCCTGCCATTTAGTATGACAAATACTCAAACACTCTTCTGGAACATTTCCAAATGAAACCTCAGAGTCATTACGTTAACCTTTTCCTTTATAGAGCAGAAGGAAATTAGCCATTGGCATATCCAGAATTATGTAGAAAATTATATAAAAACACAATTAGATGAAGTCTTCTCATTTTCAGCAATGGAAAGAGTTAAATAAAAATGTTTAAAATCCTACGGTGCCTCATTAAAAACTCTCATTTTCTGTATTTTCCAGCAAAATAAGCCATCAGTGTTAGATTCTATAATTGACACCATTGCTTAGGGAACAAACCTATGAATCTTATTAGAGCCAAATTCATTACTTTAAGTCCACCCTTAGGATGCAGAGCTCATAAAAGAAACCTCTGGAGGGTTCAGCTTAGGGGATGAGATTATTTCAGGCTGCAAATCTACAGATTTGCTGTAATTAACCTGAACTAATTATTGTCAGGCAATGGGTCAGACATCCTGGATAAAAGTCCCTGACTAGTTTTGTGGTCCACTGGGTTTTCACGAAGAGAGCTTTTTGCTAAACAAAGAAAAAGTGCTGAAAGCACAATTTCAGGTATTGCTAAAGCAAAACAAACCCTTCCACCAGGCGAGTATAGTAGAACATTTTAAATGCACCAGGCACAAATTGAAACACAAGTTAACATTTTTACTAGTAATCTCCCTATAAAATTATTTGTTTGGATACAGACCACTGTATGTAAAACTATAATTAGGGTGTTTAGGGTGAGATTTTTTGAAAGCGCTTTCTGCTGGCCTAAGTCTGCTCCCTTCTAAGTCAATGGGCATTTTACCAGTGACTTCAGTGGGGGCAGAGTCCAGACAGTGCTGAAAGCATGGGATTTTCAAAAGCTAAGGGCTTTTCTAAACACAAGTTGTAGAGCTTTAACTATACCGATATAGTTAAAGTATTACCATCCCCCTAGCATGGACCAAGTCTGAGATCTGGTCAACACTTAAAACTTACACAGGTATAGCTATGTCTGTCGGGGGTGTGAAAAAACACCCCCTAGTGACAGGGCTCTGCTGACAATACCCCCCAGTGTAGCTGCAGATGTGCTGACCACAGAGTATTTCTGTCGCCATAGCTAATGTTGCACCGGAAGGTGGTGCTCCTACACCAACGGAACTCTGCCTTTTGTCAGTGTACACTGTGTCTACACTAGGGGTACGTCTTCACTCAAGGGGGGGTTCGATTTAAGATACGCAAATTCAGCTACGCGAATAGCGTAGCTGAATTCGACGTATCGCAGCCGACTTACCCTGCTGTAGGGACGGCGGCAAAATCGACCTCTGCGGCTTCCCGTCGACGGCGCTTACTCCCACCTTCGCTGGTGGAGTAAGAGCGTCGATTCGGGGATCGATTGTCGCGTCCCAACGGGACGCGATAAATTGATCCCCGAGAGGTCGATTTCTACCCGCCGATTCAGGCGGGTAGTGTAGACCTAGCCTAGGGGGCTATGCCAGCACAGGCTCTGTATTGTAGACCTAGCCATAGTGGTATAAATGTGTTTATGGGAAAGAGGAATGGCTATGCTGGTATGAGACACCTCTATCCCCATCTAACTGCAGCCACACGAGGGGTTTGTAGCGGTATAACTATTTTGTTTTAAAACAAAAACAAACAAAAAAACACCTCCCTAACCAAAATAGCTACAATGGTAGAGACTAGAGACGTCTTTTCTTTAGTTCAGAATTACCATCTTTATTCTCTTTTCCCTTAGAACATGAAGCTTACTTTCATTTTCTTCTTTTCTCCTGTTTATTAAATGGGTTATTCAAGGTTGAAAATTTTACTGTGACTTATTGTGGATTTTGCTGGTATTGCAGTCCCACACTTTTAGTATTTTATAATTTCACGTTTGGTTTTCTCTCCGTACCTTTCAACCTGCCAAGGTCCAAATGTGGGATGCAATGTGTGACAAAGACCCAAAATGAGGGGCACAAAAATATACTCATGCAGAGAACTTAGAATAATGTGTGATTCCTTCCTTTAGTATAAGTATCTCTTTTTAAAACTTCAGTTTCATCTTTAAAAAAAGATTTCTGATTTAAATAATTATCAACAATAAAAGTCAGGAGACAGCATTGTAACTAAAATGAGTGACATCCCAGAGAGGAAGTGACATCCGGTATGAAACTGCAGAAAAACCTGAGAGTCTCTGTATTAAGTTTAGAAGTGTGAGCAACAAGGGGGATGTTGTGGTGGGATTCTGCTATGGACCACCAGAACAGGAGGATGAGGTGGACGAGGCTTTCTTCCAGCAACTAACAGAAGTTACTAGATCTCAGGCCCTGGTTCTCATGGGAGACTTCAATCACCCTGATATCTGCTGAGAGAGCAATACAGCGGTGCACAGACAATCCATGAAGTTTTTGCTGCTCACAAACCGGGAAGAATTAGTAGGGGAAGCAAAAGTGGATGGGAACCTGGGAGGCAGTGACCATGAGATGGTCGAGTTCAGGATGCTGACACAAGGAAGAAAGGAGAACAGCAGAATACGGACCCTGGACTTCAGAAAAGCAGACTTTGACTCCCTCAGGGAACTGATGGGCAGAATCCCCTGAGAGAATAACATGAGGAGGAAAGGAGTCCAGGAGAGCTGGCTGTATTTTAAAGAATCCTTATTGAGGTTGCAGGAACAAACTATCCCAATGTGTAGAAAGAATAGTAAATATGGCAGGCAACCAGCTAGGCTTAACAGTGAAATCCTTACTGATCTTAAACACAAAAAAGAAGCTTACAAGAAGTGGAAGCTTGGACAAATGACCAGGGAGGAGTATAAAAATATTGCTCAGGCATGCAGGAGTGAAATCAGGAAGGTCAAATCACACTTGGAGTTGCAGCTAGCAAGAGATGTTAAGGGTAAGAAGAAGGGTTTCTTCAGGCATGTTCATAACAAGAAGAAAGTCAAGGAAAGTGTGGGCCCCTTACTGAATGAGGGAGGCAACGTAGTGACAGAGAATGTGAAAAAAGCTAATATACTCACTGCTTTTTTTGCCTCTGTCTTCACGAACAAGGTCAGCTCCCAAACTACTGCACTGGGCAGCACAGCATGGGGAGGAAGTGACCAGCCCTCTGTGGAGAAAGAAGTGGTTCAGGACTATTTAGAAAAGCTGGATGAGCACAAGTCCATGGTGCCGGATGCGCTGCATCTGAGGGTGCTAAAGGAGTTGGCTGATGTGATTGCAGAGCCATTGGCCATTATCTTTGAAAACTCATGGTGATTGGGGGAGGTCTCGGATTACTGGAAAAAGGCTAATGTAGTGCCCATCTTTAAAAAAAGGAAGAAGGAGGATCTGGGGAGCTACAGGCCGTCAGCCTCACCTCAGTCCCTTGAAAAATCATGGAGCAGGTCCTCAAGAAATCAATTCTGAAGCACTTAGAGGAGAGGAAAGTGATCAAGAACAGTCAGCATGGATTCACCAAGGGCAAGTCATGCCTGACTAACCTAATTGCCTTCTATGACGAGATAACTGGGTCTGTGGATGAGGGAAGAGCAGTGGACGTGTTATTCCTTGACTTTATCAAAGCTTTTGATATGGTCTCCCACAGTATTCTTGCTGGCAAGTTGAAGAAGTATGGGCTGGATGAATGGACTATATGGTGGATAGAATACTGGCTAGATCGTCGGGCTCAACAGGTAGTGATCAATGGCTCTATGTCTAGTTGGCAGCCGGTATCAAGTGGAGTGCCCCAAGGGTCGGTTCTGGGGCCAGTTTGATTCAATATCTTCATTAATGATCTGGAGGATGACGCGGACTGCACCCTCAGCAAGTTTGTAGATGACACTAAACTGGGAGGAGTGGTAGATATGCTGGAGGGTAGGGATAGGATACAGAGGGACCTAGACAAAGTAGAGGATTGGGCCAAAAGAAATCTGACGGGGTTCAACAAGGACAAGTGCAGAGTCCTGCACTTAGGACGGAAGAATCCCATGCACTGCTACAGACTAGGGACCGAGTGGCTAGGCAGCAGTTCTGCAGAAAAGGACCTAGGGGTTACAGTGGACGAGAAGCTAGATATGAGTCAACAGTGTGCCCTTGTTGCCAAGAAGGCTAACGGCATTTTGGGCTGTATAAGTAAGGGCATTGCCAGCAGATCGAGGGACGTGGTCATTCCCCTCTATTCGACATTGGTGAGGCCTCATCTGGAGTACTGTGTCCAGTTTTGGGCCCACACTACAAGAAGGATGTGAAAAAATTGGAAAGAATCCAGCGGAGGGCAACAAATATGATTAGGGGCTAGAGCACATAACTTATGAGGAGAGGCTGAGGGAACTGGGATTGTTTAGTCTGCAGAAGGGAAGAATGAGGGTGCATTTGATAGCTGCTTTCAACTACCTGAAAGGGGGTTCCAAAGAGGATGGATCTAGACTGTTCTCAGTGGTGGCAGATGACAGAACAAGGAGTAATGGTCTCAAGTTGCAGTGGGGGAGGTTTAGGTTGTATATTAGGAAAAACTTTTTCACTAGGAGTGTGGTGAAGCACTGGAATGGGTTATCTAGGGAGATGGTGGAATCTCCTTCCTTAGAGGTTTTTAAGGCCCGGCTTGACAAAGCCCTGGCTGGGATGATTTAGTTGGGGATTGGTCCTGCTTTGAGCAGGGGGTTGGACTAGATGACCTCCTGAGGTCCCTTCCAACCCTGATATTCTGTGATTCTATGAAGGATGGCCAAATGGTTAGGACACTGGTTCACTGTTCTGTCACAGACCTTGGGCAAGTTAATTAGTCTCTCTGGGCCTCAGTTCTCCATATGTAAAATGGGAATACTAATACCCTCACAACACCCCTGTGAAGTAGAGAAGTAACTGAGGCTCTCAGATACTATGGTAATGGGGCCCATGTAAGTACCTTAGATAGATCCCTTAAAATGAGACACTGGAGAGGTAAATCCCTATTTTACATCTGCTGTGTAAAAACTCCATTGCATATTATATCTCTTCATTGTATCCTCTGTCACAGATGGTGTGCCTTCCCTTTTGCTCATCCATAACATTTTTACTTTATATCACTACTTGACTTCTCTCCTTTCACTCCACATTCAATGCCCACTAGCTTCTCACTGTGTTGTTCTATGTTTCCAATTTATTTCTCTCCCAAACCTTCTAGGTTCTCTAGTCCCTGCCTTGATTTAATAACTTCCTCCCACAGACTGCTGAGCACTTCATGGTGTCCTCATGATGGCTGCAGAGCAGGAGCTGCAAGTCTGAATGTGTCATGAAATGTCCAGAAGTCTTTATTTCTAGTCCCTTTTCTTACCAGTCATCCCTCCTCCTTACTCAACTCTCTTAGGAATTCACCATCTGCTCAGTCATCATGATGCATCGCCACCACCTTTCAACCTATTGGTGGCATAAAATGGGTTGTCCCAATTCTCCTTAGCCCACCACTTTCCATTCAAATTGCTTTCTTAATTTCCAATCCATTACTGAGAAATCCCTGCCAATATGTTGCTTCCTGCTTGAGGAGGAAACCAGTTCTCTTTTCCTACCTGAGAAGCAGGGCCGGCTCTGGCTTTTTGGCCGCCCCAAGCAAAAAAAACGGGGCAGCCAGAACGGCAAAGCAAAAAAAAAACAAAAAAAACCCCCGCGACCCGGGCGCCGGAGCGCGGGTGCAAGGGGACCGGCTAGCGGGGGGGAGGGGGAGGGAGCAGGCGGGAGGGGGAGAGAAGGGGGCAGCCAGGGCTACAGCGGGGCGCTGCCACGTGGCCCCTCCCGCCGCGCCGCGCGCCGCCTGCCACCTGCCGGGAGGGCTCCGCTCCAGTCGGCAGGGAGGGAAGGACGAGGACTGCCCTGCCGGGCTTGCTGCAGGGTGCTCCCGTCCTCCGCGCCGCCGCCCCCTACAGGGCGGCCGGAGCGGAACAACAACAACAACAAAAAAGCGGCCGTGCCGCCCTAGGATTGGGCGGAATGCCGCCTCGTTCAATCTGCCGCCCCAAGCACCAGCTTGCTCGGCTGGTGCCTGGAGCCGGCCCTGCTGAGAAGTGCCATGGTAGCTTAGACCTCTTTCTTGTCCTCAAGGCTCTTTATTCCTGGCTATTTCCTTTTGGCTGCCGAGGCAGATTCAGTGACACAAAGGTGCTCTTTACCCAGTGGCACATAGTGCTGTATTATAATCCTTGAGCTGCAGTTTGGAAACAAATGAGCTCACAAGTGTGTGCTTCTGTTAATAGCCATTGCCTTTTTGAGTAATGGCTAAAAAAAACCTCTGCTCCAGTCAGAAGGCTTTTGGGGGCAGTCTTTATCCTAGAGTTCCCGTTATAAGTGGGACTGTAGGGAAAGACTGGTAGGGTTCACACACAAAAGGTGTAAACCTCATGATTACAGATATATGTGGGGTGAAATGAAATATTAATCATGTACATGTATTTTACACCTTGTGGTTAAGATTTCAGAAGACATGTTATAAATCAAATCATGAAAAGCATAGATGTAAATATTCAAATTGTAAATCGGTAGAGAAATGCAATTTCCCCCTAATTTGAATATTTACGTGTGACATTCCATAGCAAAATAGCACAAATTCTGAAGCAGTACAAATAAATGTCTACAGTATTTAGTCTAGGGATTGTCTCTTTCTCAGTGCATAGTAGGGTGACCAGACGTCCCGATAAAATCGG
>NW_020664580.1:1987274-2008506 GCF_002925995.2 Terrapene triunguis
CCCCCCCCCCCCCCCCGCGGCGGTCCCGATATTTTCCCCTTACCATCTGGTCACCCTAGATGGGGTTGGGAACGCCATGATGGGGATGGGAACGCCAGGTACTACCTCAATACAAATAATAAATTATAATAATACATATCAGACTGCAGCAGCTCCCCCTCATTCAATCTAATCTTAGCTCTGTACTAATGCTGTAACAATTAAAACTGTGTTCCATTTCCACAAGTAACTGTCTCCTTTCTGTTAACAGTGCTGTCAAATCTTCCTGTCATGATCTGTAGTGTGAACAAAAGAACCACTCGTTTGTTGATTGATATTGCACTTGTGTGCACCAGGTGGCAGCGCTATCGCCAGTTTGTACATATTTTCCATTGAACTGTGCATACGCCATCAGATTAGCTCATCCTGGGCGCTTGAGCCCCCTCATCAGCAAATATAATGTTCTCTATACTGCACTAATATATTGTCCTCTGTTTTGGTTTTTTGGACGCTTATTGTGGCTGCTGCTTGTTTGTCTAGGGCAGGGGTCGGCAACGTTCGGCACGTGGCTCGCCAGGGTAAGCACCCTGGCGGGCTGGGCCAGTTTTATTTACCTGCTGACGTGGCAGGTTCGGCTGATCGCGGCCCCCACTGGCCGCGGTTCGCTGTCCTGGACCAATGGGGGCGGCGAGAAGCGGCGCGGGCGAGTGATGTGCTGGCCGCTGCTTCTCGCCGCCCCCATTGGCCCGGGACAGCGAACCGCGGCCAGTGGGGGCCGCGATCATCCGAATCTGCAGCATCAGCAGGTAAATAAAACTGGCCCGGCCCACCAGGGTGCTTACCCTGGCGAGCCGCGTGCCGAACGTTGCCGACCCCTGGTCTAGGGCTTTTGTGGAGGAGGAGATTGGCTACTAGCCGTGGCTCATTCATGCACTGGAACTTCTGGAACTTTTGAAATTACTGCTTATAATTATCCATTTTATGTGTGGGACACTTTAATGCCAGGAGAAGCCAAGCAGCCCTCAGACTCCCCTGCTCATGCAACTCCAATCACTGTCCCAGGAATGCTCACGGAATAACTTGGGTTTGCTTCTGTTCTTCAGCACAGTGTGTTGGAGGCCTCTCTTCAGACTCTCATCACAGCACTATGTCCCTGCTATGTAACAATACATCCGAAGAAGTGGGTTGTAGCCCACGAAAGCTTATGCTCTAATAAATTTGTTAGTCTCTAAGGTGCCACAAGTACTCCTGTTCTTTTTGCGAATACACAGAAAGGAATTCAGGAGACATTGGAGCAACTAAAGAAACAGCAGCACTCCCCACTATTGGGAATTAGTTCCCCACAGCTGGACAGTGGTCATCAACCATTCCTGTCTTCCTTCCTCCATTGCAGAAAAGAATTAAAAACAAACCACCCAGCAAAGGCTTATTCAATAGGCTCCTTGTGAATAAAACGCCCTGTCTTTTGAGAGACACTGTTTTACTAGTTTGCTCTAGCAATGAGAGTTTGAAAAGCTGGAGAAATATGGCTGCTCTAGGCTGTTAACAGCTGGTTCCCACAGTACCATGGCATAGGTCAGACAAAGGGCACATGTGAAAAACAGCTAATATGTTCAAGTGTATCCCTAGGGCAAGCCAAAGGGACACAACTTCCACCTAAACATAGCAGAAAAGCAGTTACACCAAATAGAGTGAGGGTACCAAAAAAAGAATATAACATTTGAAAATACACTCACTGAATGAGACCCTGATAAATGTAGGTTTTCTAGGCAAGCAGAATGAACTAATCAGTATGCAGAAGTCGTTTATTCAAAACTCAATATTATCTTAGGGGCAGATTTTCAAAGGCACAAATGACAGACATCTAAAATTCCACAGACTTTCAATGGCATTTAGGTGCCTAACTGCTACCTGTGCCTTGGAAAATCGCCCAAGTATTGTGCGTGCATCCTTTAAACCAAATTTACAAAACATACTTCCATTAAAAAGCAAACCTTTTTTACTAGATTAATTGAATACCATACAATTATTTATGGAAACCCTTGTTTTGCACTTCTAAATAGGGAGGATTGTAAAAAAAAAATGTTTCTGTGCCTTTATATTCGTCTGAGGAGCTGAACAGTACCTTATTGCAGGAAGACTGAAACAGGCAGTTTTAGTAGCTTCTCTCTCAACTTCCCTGGGCAAGGCTCTCCTTGCTGCAGAGAGCTCTTCTGAACCTTGATTTGCCCTGAATTGGATTGGGCTTTTCTAACTGTTCAACAATGTGGCGACGACAGATGAAAGGAAACAGAACACCAGGTCTGTGGTAGCCGAAAAGCCCCTCTACCCCTCAGGAACTTTTCCTGGGGCTTTTATTTCTCTCCTTACTTTGTTTACAACTCTTCTCATTGGTACAAATCTTGCGCATGAAGAAGACATGCAGTAGTCAATTACATAAAGTAACAGCCCCATATCTTGTGCACGTGAAAGCCAGCTGCAAGGGAGAAAAACAGGCAAGCCAAAAGTTTTCCCAAACACAGACGCTGGGACAAGGTCACTCCTGCCTCGTTGCTAAGGGAACAGTTTGCTGTTCTCGTGGGCAGACGATTCGGGAGCAACCCATTCCTACAAACAATGTACCCAATAAAAAGTCCCTCAGTCACACTGAGTGGTCTAGTTGTCTCTTCATGTCACCACTGGCCTTTGCTTTTCATTCTGAACAGCACTGATTTTAACAGAATGGGGTTTGTATGAGTACCCCATCTTTTGTTGATGTTCCATCTCATTACATCAGGCAAGCAAGATTTTCTCCAGCCAGGTGTCAGCACTATGAGTTCTTCCAAGTATTCCCTCATTTCAGCCTTCATATTATCGCTCCATATTATCACCCTTTCATTATTGCCCTGGATGAGTTAAGGGCAGTATTTCAGACTCAGCTCAGTCCGGTACACCCCAGAGATAATACGCTGTCCCAGATCCATCAGGCAAACTACACAACTGCTGCATGTTTTAACAGAAATTGAACTAAATCCCCATATTCTCCAACACTGGATGGGAACCTAGGCTTGGAAGAAGCAAATCCTTTGTAACTTGAATATATTCAATTAGGAACAGTGGCAAGAAAAATTAGGGGGAAAAGTGAAAGGTAAAAGTGTTAAACATATTTGGGTTATATAATCTTTAACAGTTTACTCAAGCAAACAAGCGCTTCTGTAATGTTTCCTGGCATCAGAGAATCACAGATGTAGGAGATACAAAATCCATAACACATCCACTGGGTCATCTGCCTGGCTCTGTGGGTCAAATTGTGGCATTGAATCACTAATCCAAGTAGCGGCTACCTGGAGCTGAGGGGGAGTTGTATTTTAGGGAATTACAGTCCCTCCCTGAGCAGCCTAGTGTGGAGGGACACTACACAGATTGCACCCTGCTTTATTTACGTCAGGCATTAAAAATAAATAACAGCTAACTGAGAACTGGAAAGCCTAATTATAGCATGATAAAGCTGCAGTTTTCATGCATCGCCACTGTATGCCACTACAGACTAATTACTACAGTAGATCCCAGAGATGAGACATCGCTAAAGCAAACCCCCAAGAAACACTTAGTTAATATTAAATTGTAATCCTATTACCTCTAGATGTTTTCAATGGTATTAATCTCACAAACAGTTTCCAAGTCAGCAATTTTAAAATAGATTATCTGAAAATTGTAATACCATTAGCTTCTTTGTATGTTTACACCATTTATATGCACAGTGGGTGATATTGGTGTAATATATTAATATTTTCAGTATCTTAGTTCTTAAAATATTAACTATACACTGTAAAATTCACCATAAAAAGCACCACGGACTGGACAGAATATTAACACAATCTGTGCCATTTGTACTAAAGGTAAAAAGGAAAAACAAATAAGAATGATTAATATAAAGTAATTATTCCATATTCTTCTCTTGTAGAAGCTCCCCATTAGACTGGCACACAGTTACTGTGTGATTGATATAACTGAGTCAATAGAAAGAAAAACAATAACTGTGTTGTGATACATTTGTTTAACTCTTGATATTAATTCCCAATCTACATTTATACTCTGAAAGATATAATTCTGCTAGAAGTTCCTTTGTGATATTTTTACAAGAGCTGGGTCCTCCTACCCAGAGGCCTTTATCAACCACCAGGCTGAGGCAAAGAATTGAAATACTTGCCTAAGTTTACTCTGAGAGCACTTAAGCATGTGCTTATTGTTAAGCAAATGGTTATATATTTTCTGGATCAGAATCTTAGCCATGTCTCCATTCCTCCTGCTTTCTCCTTGTGGTATCAAGTTTACAACAATATCTTGCTTTATATTCTTTTCTCCTTATTTTTCTATTCAATCTTGCCTGTTTGATTTCAAAGCTGGTTATTTACAGTTTCCGCATTTGTTCCTTCCCATTCTTTTGCTTCCTTATTTTCTCGTATTGTATCTGTTTTCATGTTCAATATTTACCTTTCTAAAGTTTGACTCTGCACTCTTTACTCAGAAAAAGCTCCCAAGGAAGTCATTTGGAGTTTTGCCTCAGTCAAAAGTCATTGATCACCTCCACTGAGTAGGGTGTAAGAAGATAGTTTGTACAAAATTATTCCCTTGACCAAATCTCTGGTTTCTAGATATGTTAAGATATTTTGTGGAAATCACAGGGAATACTTCAATCCAACAGTGAAGGCAAATGGCAACTGAGTTGGAAGTATAGTGTAGAGGGTAATTCTGTAATAGATTACAGGGTGTTCAGTTTAAAATTGTGGAATCTCCATCTCTGGAGATATTTAGGAGTAGGTTAGATAAATGTCTATCAGGGATGGTCTAGACAATATTTGGTCCTGCCATGAGGGCAGAGGACTGGACTCAATGACCTCTCGAGGTCCCTTCCAGTCCTAGAATCTATGAATCTAAACAATCTGTCCTCTGCTCAGAATTCTATGCAAATGGCACAAACTAGCCCATGGAAATTAGAGACTATTTTGGGTCACATTTAGTCCCTTTCCCAGCCAAGGAAGTACTGTTCTCTAGAACATGATTCCTATTATTACTCCCCCACACACACTCCCTGCTCGCAGTGATGAAGGAGGGGAGATTGGCACCCAGAAGCCCTCCGTCCTCTTGCACCTAGTGCAAAAAGGGATGATAGGTGGTTTGTGTGTACTATTAAATTGCCTGAACACAAATTGTCAAATACTTATGAAATAAATGTGTTTAAAAGCAGACATCAAACACATTTTAAAATTGTTTTGAGACCCCTTTGATTATTTTGTTCCCTAAGTAACCTAAATGTGGCGGTCTTATTTACAGTGTTGTTTTTCACAAAATTGACACACACCAGGTCAGATTATAAACTGCATGTTGCAATGACAGAACTTTTCTTTCAACAGACCCTAAAGGAGCTGGGGCAGCTATTGGCAGAACTCTGTGGGAATACTTGTGGAGTAATGTATTACTCAACATGAGTTTGGCCTGTGACTTTGAGAATATTTTCGATTCCTCTGGGGTTTTTTTCACAAGAGAGGACATTTTGACCCATGATTGTTATCTGAAAGCTCTGCCAAATATTTAGTTCAAAAGGCAACTTCACTCATCTATTGAATTATATTTGTTTAACATTTAATAGCATTTTCTTATAGCTAGATTTATGGTGCATTTTACCCTCCTGGAAATAACTCCTATTTCATACTGCATTTTAATAAACTTTTGTTAAAAAAACACCAAAACTCTACTTTAAACACTAAAGCAAGGAGTCATTCCTGTCCCATAACAGAGTGGCTCCCTCCACAAGAATGGTTACAGTTTAAATAATTAAAGTGGAAAAAATGAATGTGTAATTAAGATAGTGATGAGACTGGTATCTAGGACTTATAGTTAGTAATATCAGAGCTTTGAGCCAATATTGAACAGATTTGATATTTTATTTCCATTAAAAACCTATTCCTATAATAAGACTAAAGCAGTACAGCACTGACTGTGATAGAGATATAAGTATAAGATGTGAAACATCCCTACATTCTGTGGTGACATTACCATTCACAGCCACGGAACATATTATGTTTTATTGTATACTTCCTCCTTTGAAGAAGTATAAATCTTGAAACTGTGTCCATTCTTGGCAAAGTAAATGGTCTGTTGGGACACAAAATGTGTAAGACCCCCTACCAGGTATCAGAAGTTGATAGCAATTAAAATCAGAGCTGCGTTTATGTATAAACATAAATCGCAGAACTAGGCTAAAACTAGCCTCTAAAATCTCGCTGGGTGAAAATTCCAATTGCAAAAGACTGAAAGGCAATATTTTTCAATTTTAAGAACTAATTTTGTGGGGAGCAATTCTTTCCTTGGTGGTAATATTTTCCATGTAGATTAATGACATTAAAACTTTTTTTTTTGACATTCAAACACTTGTTTTTACTTAGACTAATACAATAAACAAAACAAGATTTATTTTTGATAAAACAACACTACTGTTACATGAACACTAAACTAGGAGATTACATTTTAATTAGGCTTGGAAGGATTAGATTTTTGTCAGTAAATATTGGTAAACCTCAATTTCACTGTATACACAGAAACCAATGAAAAATATTTCCATGGACAATAATTGAAATGTAGGCACAGTAAGAAAAGTACTGCTTGATAACTTCTTAGAGTTTGATTGCAGCATATTTGTCAACATCATGTGTCAAAATAATGTGCTTTAACTATAAAACTTTAACTTATTGAATCTCAAAATCTGTCATTAACTAATTGTTGCCTGATACCCCATAATTTCCTGCAACTGTGAAAATTTAAATAGGTAAAAATGGAAAAAATGCTTAAATATTGATATTCTGTCAAAATTATTTAAAAAAAAATGGAATTCTGCCAAGCCTAAATTTAATGTTCATTTTCTTCAGAACGTTAGAGTGAAATATTTTATTTTAATAAACTTAAACACTAACAATTATTAATACTTGTATAAGTAAATACAATTAAACCATTGTAATTATTGGATAGTTGCAATATTATAAAAAGCTGTATGTTTAGTTTTGTTTGTTTCCCTTGAAAGCTTTAATCCATAAAGAATGGTGATTTATGTGCAGCCTGCAGCATTTTACACTCTTTTGCTCTAGTTAAAGAAGGTTTATTAAAATAAAACGTACTAAGGCAGACTGGATGGATCGGAAGACTCTAATGAGGTGGAGGCCCTTTCACTCCGTAGTAGGAAGCAGGCCAGTCAGCTGTTACTATGGGAAAGGAGCTTGCTAGCCTCAGTCGATTAGATTGTAAGCTCTTTAGAACAGGGCCATCTTTTTGTTATGGCTTTGTACAGCACTTAGTGCCCAGGAGCCCTGGGCAACCATTGTGCTATGATAATATTAGTCAGTTCCAAGTGGACAGGTGACCACATCACAGTATAAACGTCAGTCCAATTGGCAATGAGAGGTGAATCTGCCACCCCACACCATGGGTGTGGAAGGGCTGTACACAGCAGAACTGGGGTCCTTCTGGTGGAAGGGGTGGGAAGTTAGGAGGCTGTGCAGAGGAGTCTATCAGCAGCGAAGGCCTGCAGCTGAGCCTGGGCCTCGCTAGCTCAGTCACCAGGCAGACTTATGAACACAGGTGAGCTACACAGAACCACCTGACTGGCTGAGGGGAACCAGCAGGCATGCTCTTATGCCCAGCAGCAGCAACAGCAGGTCCACGCTTATGCCTGCAGCTGTGATATCTCCTGCCTTGTTTCAAGCCTTGCTCCAACACTATTCCATTCTGCTCGGTTCCTGACTCCAGCTCCAAGCCTTGACTCTCACTCCTAGGTCCTGACTCTGGCTTTGACCACTATCAAGGACTGCCACTATCCCGGACAAGATCACAGCTCCACAGGAAATCCTTGCACCTCATCACAGAGGAATGTTTTGAGGATGGGGCAGGAGTAGATCCAGTGGCCAGCCATATTGGCAGGGACATGACAGAGGCACAAAAAGCCACAAAGGTTGCTGACATTCAAACCTGAAAGCAGAATAAAGCCACAAAGTAGGAGTGAATGCTGTTCAACGGAGCATAATGTACAGTGTTTATTTTGAATTAATGCTGCTTGTGTGACCTCAAACTGCATTTTAATATTTAAATTGTTTGACACTTAAATTATTAAAACAAAATGTCCTGGAGCTAACACACTAACTAGTCCAAGTTCTAGCCTTAGGCAAGGGTTAAAGTGATGGGAAGAAAGGGTGCAGCACATCTGCTAAATATAGAGTGAGAGCTTCCCCCTCCTCTCTGTCTCTGGGGCTTGGTGAAGCTCCTCAGGAGTTCCTCTTGTTTCCATCTATTCACTAGCCAGTGAAATGGGGACTCCTTACATGGGAAAATCAAAGTGGGATCACAATGGGGAGCGGGTGCCTGGCTGCAGACTTTATGGTGCTCTAAGCCTTCCTTTCAGCGCTGGCACTTAACTGAAGAAGAATTAGTCAAGCTGGAAGTATCCTATCTGCCTTTTCTCTTTTCTAGAACAGTATCTTGCTAGTTCCCCTTCTGTCTCCCTTCAAGGGAAAAGAAAGGCTATGCTCCAGGCTCCCTCACCCGAGTCAGAATCCAGGAGAAGCAGAACATTCCAGCCCGTTGCCTCTCCCCTTCTGGCACTCCACAGTGGAGTGTCTGGTTGTGAGATGGTGGCTGGGAGATGGGGGGATGTTATCCTAAACAGCTACACAAGTGCGTGTGTGTGTGTGTGTGTGAGAGAGAGTGAGAGATACCCACACACACTTTTGTGTGACTGGCTCTGAGCCTGCTTGGGAACATGGATTCCTTTCAGAAACATTTATTCCCTCATTCCCATTCTCCTCCCTGTGCCATGACTCATCACACAAGATGATGCAATGGCAATTTACCACATGACATCAACACCTGGGACAGCTGTATGTTACCATAGAAGTGGGCAGCCCCCACTCCTATTTTTATCCACTTTAGCCACTGGCCCTAGGCATATCGTTTGGCTCAATTTATACAGTGTTTTTTTTGACACATCTCTTTAGTGTACTTAGAAATACTCGAGCTGAGAACTAACGTTTTCTCTTTCCAGAGCTGTACCTGAGCTCTTGGGAGGGGTGAGCTTCCGTTCTATGACATGACACAGTTCCTGGGTTAAGATAAGGTGTCTCAGCAAAACAGAAGGAGAATGGATCTTATGAAAAATGGCAGCAGTAAACTAGTGATTTCAAATTTAGATTTTAGTCCTTTTCCTGCAATAAGGATTTGTGGAAATTTCATGCAGCAGGAGATTAACCAATCAATAAAAGAATAACATTTGAACCACAATGCTGGCATTTATTGTCTCCTTGTGGGTTAAATTATCCAATTAGAGTTTCCTTTTGCCTCAGTCAGTTCTAATAAGGCTTGACCGTCGCTTATCAGCCCCTAATCTTCTAAATGAGTGAGAACTGCAGCTGGATTACAATAGCCTTTGGGGCACAATATTAACCTCTTACAGCTATGAAGATCCATCCTTGAAATTATGCTTATTAGGTTTTCTTGTTCATTATTATTTATTTCATCCCAAAATTCACTAATAAGATCAGTTCAGCTTTAATAATAAAGTGTTATTAAAACAGATAAACTGGACAACCAGTCTCTGTGAATAATTCATTTCTCGAGAAATGGGCTTTTTCTGGCATAATGTGTCATTACAATGTGAACACTTCCAGCTCTCGCTACTTTGAACTTCCTGGTTCTGCCTATTGGTTTTTTTGGTTTGTTTTTGTTTGTTTGTTTTTATTTCCTTAAGAGGTGACCAGTGGTTCAAAATGTATCTGGGTAAAGAACGTATTTTCAGAGTAACTGAAAGCGATTTTTATATACAGCATCTGTGAGTTAACTAATTAGAACAAAAATGTTGGGAGAGAACTACCACTCCAGTAATGAGTAAGAGCGCGGAGTGATTTTCAGACAGAACACTAGTGTCTTCAGAATTATAAATATTTTCCAACTGTATGGAAAAAAAATCTATTTTAATAAAAAATCCAGCTCCTGAATTGTGAGGGCAGTGGGGAAAAGACAGAGATTCATTTGGATAAAATGCTATTAAATTGCCTGTATACTGTCCTGTCAGACAAATATCGACCCCATCCCATGGGAGAAATTGATTTTCTTACAGAAAGCTCTGCGCTTCCTGTAGCATATTGCTTTAGTGCATTGCTCTGGTAATCACACAGCACTTTCACCTTCTCTTTCTTTCATTTTTTGTTCTGAAGGATTGAATGAGAGACACAAAGTGTTTTGATTGCTGTATTTGTTATTATGCTATCTTCTGTACTTAGTATTTGGTAACAATGTAACTTATATTCTGTTAAAATGAAAATACTTTATTTTAAATAAACATGTCCAATTGCTTTACGTGGGGGATAAGTAAGGCTTTCAGAGGGAAGCATCTTATTCTATTCTGATCCACTATATCCACAAAGGATGATTCAGCAAGCGGCAATCAAGTGCAGCTGAAGACATTTCCATCTGAGACAAAGCGGCTCTGCATACATCTTATCCTACTTGTATATATAGTGCTTTTCATCAATAGATCTCAAGCACTTTACAAAGAGGTCTGTAGCAATCTCTTCATTTTACAAATGGGGAAACTGAGGCACAGAGACGCGACGTGATTTGCCTAAGGTCACCCAGCAGGCCAGTGGCAGCACCGGGAATAGAATCCAGGTGTCCTGAGTTCCAATCCAGTGTTCTATTCACAAATATCCAAAACTAGGGGCACAAGAATAACAGACGTTCTGGAAAGTTAAAGAATGTGGGATGAAGATTTTTTGCTTAAATACCACTTTTTAAACTCACTTATAATAATTTTTTTTTAAAATCTACATTCATGTAACACTAAACTTACAGAGGTAAGCACTCAAAGGTCAGAAATGCCACAGTTAAAGCTGAATGTGATTCTTTTCTCATGTATACAAATAACTTCCTTTAATTATATGATCACATATTATATCTCAGGTAATACAATAAAAAAATACAATTCTTTGTCTAACACCTTAGTTACACAAATGTAGCATCCTGTAATGCTTTTGTCATTGTACACTTATATTGGACTAGTCTAATAATAAAATTAACATATCTGTATTGACTTATTGGACCTTGAGCCTTAACTTTGACATTTCCTGATGTTTGAGTATTTACCAGTATAACAGTATGGGCTAGATCTTTGGCTGCTCCCTGGCAGCTTACTAGGTGACTTCCATATATCCCCTTCATAGGGGAATCATTGGGTGACATAAAGCTACCATAGAGGCACCTATTCCACCCCATCCATGCAGTGACTGGCTCATCCCCATCTCCAGGCTGTGCCCAGTGTTCACTGGCTGCAGCTCATGGTTTGATTGGTTTTAATTAGTTAATTGGTTAATTTTCTGGGTTTTTAAAAAGATGAAAGGATGGCAAAAGGGGTAAAATCCAAAAGAAGGAGCTTCCATTGGGCTTCTGATGTTAGGTTTTAACCGACAAACACCAATAAAACACCCCATACAAAAAAAATCAGCGTGTGTCTACAAAAACATTGGAAAAACACCGGAAATGGTGACTCGTATCGAAGGCTTGACTACACAGAACTGGAATACGCACTAAAGAGTGTGATTGCTGAATCTCACTAATGTGTTACACATTAATTGGTCTGTGTAAATCCTGCTGGTGTGTGTTAAAGGTTCCTTAGTACACTCTAATGCTGTGCTGTTTGAAACAGCAGTATGGTAAAGTGCACTAGGAAACAGTACAAAGAGATTACTCATTACAATATATAAAAAGAACCCCAAACGCCCAATTTTGGACATCCACATAAAACTGAAAAAATGGTGACAAACGCCCAAAAATTTAATTAATAAAGCCCTAGGCTTCCATTTCCAGAGCTCTGAAGCAATGGTGATCTGTAAAAATTGGCAAACAGCGGGCCTGATTCTCCACTGTCTTGCACCTGGTGAAGTCATTTACATCTGTGCTCAGTGGATGTAAAATGCTACCATATCAAAATGGCAGTTCTGTATGCCCACTTTGTCCTCTCTTCCACAGGTGTAAACAACTACAAATGGTGCAAAGCAGTGGGGAACCAGGCCCAATGTGTAAATTCCATAATCTGGAACTATTTAGGTACACGCCATTAGAAGGCAGCCGCCCTACTTCAAGCCCAGCACAAGCAAGGGGTCCTTCACCAAGACCAACAAACCCTCCTTGAGTTGCTAATGTGAGGCAGGGATAAAGCAGCATCCTACCCAGGCAGCTACTCACATGGCTGAGTAAAGTAGGTAGGTGGAAGCAGTGGATGGGGATGGCATTGTTCTACTGGAGAGGAAGGAGGGTTGTGTTGCTGCAGTAAGAAGGATGGAGGAGGGCTGGACTGGTGGAGCCAGCTTAGGAGAGAGGGAGAAGATCACAGTGGGGGATGCTGTGTCAGCGGAAGTGTTGGGAGGTTGCAGCAGGAGGGAGAAGCCCCTTTTTGGGTGGGAAATCACCTGCCTCTACCTCAGGCAAGGTCAGAATTCACCAACCACAACAGAAGAACTAGGAAAAAACTCCAGGAACACAGACTCCTGCAGATCCCAGACTCCTATGCCGATAGCATCCAACTTCATGTTTTCAGTTTGGTTGAACAACTTACACAGCATCTAATGGTGATCGGGGCTCCTGTGCAGGATAAAAGCTACTATGCAGGTAGCTGGCTGAGATTTACCCCAGAGGAGAGTGAAGTCACCTTGGTAGGGTGTGGGGAGCAAATGGAAGAAATTATATCTGAACCCCCAAATGAGGGAGTCTGCCCGTGATTTGTTGCTCAGGTTCACAACCTTCTGGTCTTGGTGGACCCACAACAGTTTCTGGGGCACCTGAAAGCCCAATATACAGGCCTACTTAAATTCCTGCTTCAGTTTCAATAGGGTATGTTAGTCTTCTTCCGTAGAATATTACAGTGCACCATTAATACTAAAATTAAATACTTATGACAGTTATAACAAGGTGCTTGAGGATGCTGTGTAACAATAACAAAATCAACATGCAATAAAACACAGTCATTAAAATATATATTGCTGTTCAATCCAAATGAGGGGGAATTCAATGTAAAAAGCATGGAGGAGTGTTGAGGTTAGGGGAGTGGGAAAGTTAATAAATTAGAGGTTTAAAAATTGATCTTTTTCCCATCAAAAGTGGCTGCATTTTTGAGGGGGGAGATGTGGTTCCATACAATTTGTAAAGCACTTTGGGAGCCTTTAAGATGACTATATAAAGGTAAGATATTATTATTATTATTATCATTCTGATGTTAGGCAGTAACATGATTTCATAGAATTCAGGGAACTTGTAACAACATTATGGTGTCCCCATGCGATGGTGTGTCCCTATTAAGAAAAGCACTTAAACACATAGGGTATGTCTACACAGCAAAGAAAAACCTCCGGTTGGCCTAGGGGGCCAATGTTGGATGTATTCCTGGGAGTTTCATCACATGACATAATATTTAATTATAGATTAAGCTTTAATTCCCGGACACTCCAGGACAATCCTGGAGGCTTGGCAACCCCAGGCTGGCCCATGCTAGCGGACTTGGGCTCAGGCTTCAGGTGTGTTTCTCTGCTGTGTAGACTTCCGGGATCAGGATGGAGGTTCTAGGACCCTGCGAGGTGGGAGTGTCTCAGACCTCGGGCTCCTGCTGAGGCAGAAAGTCTACACAGCAATGAAACAGACCTGCAGCCTGAGCCCTGCGAGCCTGAGTCAGCTGCCATGGGCCAGCCAGGGGTTTTTATTTGCTCTGTAGATACCCCCATACTTCACTTTTAGGCATATACTTAAGTTCCATTGAAGTCATGTGATTTAAAGTTAAGCATACGCCTCAGTGATTTTCTTAATACAGCTGCTTTCCTGAAATGGAGGCTTATTTTTAATCTGTTTGCAGCACAGTAAGTGCAGCTCCCCTTCTGCCACTCATTCAGCTCCTCCTCATCCAAGCTCCCCTCCTTTTGCCAAGGCAACTGACTAAGTATTTTATTCTAGAGTAGCTGTAACTGGGGCCAAGAAGAATTTCTCAACGTCAGCTCAGGAAGCAGCCTAAGAATAAGGAGGGAGCAGAGCTAGTCCCAGGGGCATGTGATGCATGCAGATTATGATGTTATCAAATTAAAATATGACCATGTGGATCATTGTTGCTATCACTGTTATATAATTGCAACAAATCTTGTACAAAGTATGTCAAGTAAGGTGTCTATGGAAAGGTTATGATTTGCTGAATATGATTATGCTATTTGTTTGCATTTATCATTTTTGTATTTGAAGTTATGAATATTAACTGTGTACCTGTGTTTCAAATATTTGCTCGTGTGGTAACATCCACAAGGTATTTAGCCTGCACATCTTGAAGGGACTATTCAAGTCAAATGGCTCATCAAGGAATACTTAACTCACCATGGACCCGGAAGACGCCTATCTACACTTAATGGACTTTCCTGTGATGGCTTCTACTATGACTAAGCAAAGCATGCATGCTCATGTGACTCCAAACACCATCTTGTTCCCTGTAATTTTCCACAGTGAGAACAATGGGTTTCCCTTCACTTGGCAGAAGCTATAAAAGGCCCTGGAAACAGCTCCATTTTGCCTCTTTCCTGCTTAAATCTCTGGACTATGTTGATCCAAGAACTTTGCAATTATTTTATGTATTTGATTCCTTTAACCAATTGTAACTCTCACTTCTTTCTTTCTTTCTTTCTTTCTTTCTTTCTTTCTTTCTTTCAATAAACCCTTAGATATTAGATACTAAAGGATTGACAACAGCGTGCTTATTGGGTAAGATCTGAGTTATATAATGACCTGGGTATGTGGCTGGTCCTTTGGGATCAGAAGAACATTTTGTTTGATGAAATTGGTTTTAAATAACCACTCATCACTAAGTCCAGTGTCTGGGTGTTGAATCCAGGACTGGAATGCCTAAGGAGGCTGCATTTCTGACTTCTTGTTGGGCAGTGTGGTGAGACAGAAGTTTACTTTTGTTGCTGGTTTGGTATATCTCATGGAAGAATAGCCACCAGTTTGGGGGGGGGGGTGTCTGCCCTCCTTCTCAGCAGCTTGTCCTGAATTTGGTATTCTCAGTTGTGACCCACGGAGGCACAGTGACACAGATGCACAGGGCTCCCTCCCGCAAACTAGTTACGTGACCTCAGCACTTCCCACACTGGCAAGAAGCTGCTGGGGAGGGAATGCTGGTGCCCTGAGACAGAGGTCACCTGTGCTAAATTAGTGCCTGTAGCATCAGAGACCTAACTCCTCCAAACTATAGGAGGACGGAAGTAGGAGTGAGGATCTTATCCCCTAAGTTCGGGGTGGAGAGAGGGAATGATGGTACCCTAGTGAGAATTCCTGGTAAATCCCCTCCCTTTGGGATTCAGGGTGAACATGAAGTAAAGATTTCACACACACACACTCAATTCTTATATAGAGAGATATAAGTCTCTCTCTCCCCCACACTCCGCTGGATGTGAGGATGACCAGGAAGAAAAGCTCTGTAAGGCTTATGGAGGGAAGAGTGACTAACCAAGAGCATGGGAGGAAAGCAGGCGTAGGGAAGAATATGTATGTGGAGGACAAGATTGTGGGAATATGTATGTGAGGGAGCAATAATATGTGGAGGGGGGTGGGGGAGTAGGAATAGGGGAGTATATGTGTGAGGTGGGCAGAAATTTGGGAGCAGGCAGTGAGAAGGTATGTATGAGCGGGGCAGTGAGCCAGTGTGAATGATGGGTTAAAGGTTAGGGATGTGAGTTGTTTGAGGTAAGGCTTTCCCCTACACAAGAGAAAATGTGTCCTTCTGGGCTGTTCTTAGATGTCCTACAAAAATGTGTAGGAGTAATTTTGATCTTTTAGTGACAAAACTGCTGTTTCCTAAGTTTTGAGTGGAGTGCTTAGATACTTTGCACATTAGAAATAAATGATAGACAGATGAAAACATAGATACACTTATGTTAGATACTGAATTGCTTGCAACAGGGCCTTATTTTCATGGCTATTTCATGTCGACACTTAAATAGATCTGAATTCTTTCAGCTAGGGCATTAGTTACATTATGATTTAATATTGCGTCACTACAGGAATTACAGATTGACGTTACATTGGTATTGTGGTAGCCTAAACTGATGCAGAATCACATCAGGATAGTGTCGGGCAGTTGTTATATCTCCTGATGACAACATGACACTATAATATTTTCTTGTATGGCAATTGAAGGAAGGCAGCCCTAATATTTGAACTGTAGTAAAGTGACTATAAGAAACCCACGATCCTCCTTGAGTTAGCTGTTCCTATGTTCTAAACTTGTAATCCTGACTGTAAATTTACTGCAATATCATAGGCTCCTGCCTCCCCATACTAGGTGGGCACAATCTAAAGGGGAGGACGTGTTACCGCCCCACATGTCTCTTCTGCCCAGGGACAGCCCCCCCACCACCCTGCCCCCAACATGCCTGGGGCCGCAGTGCTCTCCCCGCCCCACTAGAGTTACCTGCACAGGGAGGGGAGGTTTCTGTCCTTCTCCCACTGTGCCTGCCCCACGCATGTTCAGCTGCTCTCCATGGCAGCTGGGCCCAGGTCGGGAATGGGTTGAAGCCGCTTCTCACATGGCTGAAGCTGGCTGCTCCAGGTCACTGCTCTGTGCAGCACAGCAGCTGCCTGAGAGCTCAGCTGGGGAGGTGGCAGCGGAGGTAGGCCACCCCCCGCCTGGTCCCAGCTGCCAGGGACAGGGGCGGGCAGGTGCAATGGGAGAAAGACAAAGCCCTCTCCCTCCCCCCGGCAGGCCAAGCAGAAATCTGGGGGTGCCTACATTTCTGAGAGTATTTCAGAAAGTCATAAAACTCACTGGCCAGACTCACAGAAGCTCCATTAGGGAAAAAAAGCCTTTGGTGGATGCATTCCATACCAACAACAGAGAGATTAACTTAATGAATAATTAATACACAACTGGAAAAATCAAATTTCCCGCACAAAGCTTTTATTCTGCATGTTAAAGCTCTGACACTTCATATCAGCAAGGTGTGGGGGGACAGGGAAAGGTCACCAGTTGTGTCATCCAGGGATGTGGTGTTTGCAGGGCTGGCAGGCTGAGCAATGCTTCTTTATTCATTTTATTTTCCTTTACCACCCATTGCTAAAAGAAAAACAGAGACATTTATATAAACAATAATGACCTTAAATTATGTTTACGTTAAGGGGAACTTATGGAAGATAGCTGCCTTTGACAGCTGATCAGCTGTTCAAAACCTGCCCAGGCATAACCCTCTGAAAATTACTCAGTGACTTATGTAAAATGAGTTGGAGGTCTAAGTCAAGTTTTTAGTGTAGCACAACACCCACCACCATTATTAGCGCCCTAGTTGGCAGTCTCATCAGGAAAGCCAAGTAATGAACGGGCTATAGAGAATGAACTACATCCTCACTCCTAGGACTAGTTCCTCCAGCCAGGCTGGCTGAGGCAACTTGGCAGCGTAGTGAGAAGTAGGTTGCACTGCAGTGTTACCCACTTTCTGTGGCTAAGTGCAGATTCCCCTCCCCCCAAACCAGCAGGGAGATTCCTCTTCCGGAGACCTTCCAGGGACCGCCAGCCAGGAAACCAGGACTTGTGCAGCCAGCCTCCTACCTCCAGCCATGTGGGGTGTGGGAGAGAGAACCTCCAGGCAGTCAGCCTGTGGGCAGTGGAGGCTGTAACAGTAGCAGCAACAGCTCCTTTGGAACTTTTGGACAGTGATGTCATTGGACATTATCTTCTCAGGAATGTTTCTGGAGAAGTTTTACTCCTTGCTGATTGGCTACTTGCTATAAGCCTCTCCCACTGCTGCAAGTTCACTCCGAGCCTTCCATCCTCCACTCTATACTTTCCTTCCTCCTCTCTCCTCCTTCCCTCATCAGTATTGTCCTTCCCTTACTTGGGAGGCAAACTTGCAACCATTCCAGGGCTGCTCACTCAGCTACAATGACTCACCCCTCCAGCAGAGCCTGCAGTATCTCATCCCTCAGGCATGCTACACCAGCGTATCCCTGGGCAGGGCCCAGGTCAGATGACCCCCCAGATACAGGATTTCACTCTCACTGCCAGAGCTGCAAGTTAGGCTGTGCAGCAGCGCCACTTGGTTAAGAACCTCCTGCAGCCTCACAGTGTTACAGACTCCCTCAGCTTCCAGCCTCTCCCTGTCCCTGCCTCAGCATTACCCGAGCCTTGTTCCAGCCCACTTCAGCCTTGTCCATGGCCTATTCTGACTTTACTCCAGCCCTGCATCCACCTACTGCCCCCTGGATCTTTGGACTGATTCCAACCTGGCTTTGACCTTCAGCCGGCTTCCATCTGACCATGATCCTGATTTGGCTTGCTATGGACTCTGACCCCCATTCTGATCCATGGCCTGCCCCTGGACCCTGGTTTCAGTGCTGCCTTCAACTCTACATCTGGCCTCGACCACTGCTCCAACCACCAGGCCTGTCCACCTAGAATCCGAAGCATGACATTCCTTCCTTTTTCCATGTTCCTATCAACTCATCCCCTTCCCTCTGTTCACACCATCCTATAATCTACTTTATAGCACAATAGGGCCCCAGTCCTGATTTGGGACCTTTAGGTGCTACCAGAATCCACATAATGTATACTATCAATAATAATAATAATTGCAGGATAATTCTTTATGGTGGATGTATTATGTACTTTGTCCAGTGTAATTTTAAATGTGTCTAAGTATGTTCATATTCTTTTAGTAGACTCTCTTTTAGAGAGTCTCTTTCTCTTTTTCTTTCTTGTAGCACCTGAATGAAGGCCCCATGCAGAATTGAAACTCTTTTGTGCCAGGCACCGTACAAATCAGAGGTAGATATATTCTATGCCCTAAAGAGTTTACAGTCTCCTTCCAATGTCGTAATACTTTTAATTTGTCTATACTTCCAGTTGGTCAATATATTTCTGGTAATGAGATGCCAGAAATGAATGCAGAGTTCCAGATATAGCTAACCCATTTTCTATAGCCACTTTCTATATCAGGGAATTTTTCTAAACATTTCCTATCATTGTTATAATTTGCTCATCTGCACTGGTTTCAGCAATGTTGGGAGTTCTAGTGTAGATGATTCGCTGACTGCTACCACTATTTTTAACAGTGTAGATTATACCCGCTGCGAGCAGAATTATATGTCATGGTGTAAATATGCCAGCAGTAGCTGGCAGTCCAACTCTACTAGGACTTCTAGAGAAATCAGTGCAGTGGAAACAGTATTAGCAACAGTGGGAAATTTTACAGATTCTCTAATGTGAGCATGGCCCCATCGAGGAATTATTCCCTCTGATGCCAATGCATATGCAACCCAAAACTCTGTTGGCCTTTTTTTTCTGCCATAGCAAATATCACACTTTGTAATGCACTATCTGCTGTCAGCGCTAGGTCACTCTCAGCATTACGGTTTTCCAGCAGCTTTCCAATTTCTGCTCCTGACTGAATATCAAGTAACAAGCAGGAGAAACATTGTTCAATGCAGCGGCTTTGCTTAGCCACACCTGTTCATATAATGACATTTTAAAGTAGATGACATTTCTGAATTAATGAATCTTTCACTGAATTATAAACAATATGAGGACTTTAACTTACAGACAGACTGGACGGTGGATGTTGTCCCACCCTTTGGTGTTTCTCCTCCGTGAGACTTAGCTTCCTGGGACATCATTCCAGATGCCTTAGTTCCACTGGAGATCCCACTAGGGGTGAAACCTGATGAATGGGTTGAGCTTTTGGCACCTACAACAGTTACAAAGAGTGTGTTGATAATGATCTCCAGGCTGGAAGGGGTCTCATGGGATAGTATGGCATTTTAAAGCTATAAAACACTTAAATTCCACCAAATGTTTCAAATAGTGATATCAAAAATAAATGCAAAGAGATGGCTAGTCACTCATCCCATTCCACCAATATGCAAGAATACTAGCAATGTGCAACCTTTTCGCTGCTACTGTTTCCAGGGTGGAAGGACACCGTCCTATTTAGAAACCAATTCTAAATTTCCATCGCAATGTGGGTGTAACATCCTGCAGGGGCCATGTAATGCATCTCTAAGTAAGAGTCCTTAGATGTAAAGGCTCAACTAAAGCTCTGGGGTGAGGAAGTGGTTAACACCACCACTCGTTTGGCTCAATAGAGCTAAGGACCATCACAAGCCTCACCACCTTCCACTCGAAGTGTAAGGTGCTTTTCTTTTGACTTTGCATTCTCAAATATAAATATAGAGCAGCATATTGCACTTTTCCCCCTGGGAGAGAGGATGAGAGAACAAACAACGTGTGACATGCGTAGTCATGGAGCTTAATGCACGGCTGGAAGGTGCTCAGGTACATGGTGATGAGTGTGGTATAAAAGCCTATACTGACTAGAATAGAGTGACACTGGACACCGTTCAGCTGCTGCTGCAGACAGAAACACTCCCCTGCAAATGTCCATGCTGGGTTAAAGGTGAAGGGGGTATGTTTATCCAGGGGGAAAAGGTTAAAACACAATGTTAATGAGCAAGGTTTCCAATGAACACCTGTGCAAGTGAGCATAGGCATGTGCAGCACATTTCATTAGGGTGTGCACCCAGGGAGCCCCGCCCTGCCCTAGCCCCGCCCCTGCCCTGCCCCCATCCATTCCCTCCTACTTCTCGCCCCCTGACTGCCCCCCTTAGAACCTCCAACCCCTCCTTCTCCTTGTCCCCTGATTACCTCCTCCTGGGACCCCTGCCCCTAACTGCCCCCCAGGACCCCACCCCCTATCTAAGCCTCCCTGCTCCTTGTCCCCTGACTGCCCCCCTAGGACCCTACCCCCTACCTGTCCCTTGACTGCCCCGACCCTTATCCACACCCCTGCCCCCAGAGAGGCCCCCGGGACTCCCACGCCTATCCAACCACTCCCCGCCCCCTGACAGGACTCCCAGAACTCCCGACCCATACAACCCCCCGTTCCCTGCCTGCCCCAATCCCTCTCTACACCCCTGCCTCCTGACAGGCCCCCCCCCCAGAACTCCCGACTCATCCAACCCTCCCCCCAGCTCCTTGTCCCCTGACCACCCCCTCCAGAGACCCCCCACTCTAACTGCCCCCCCAGGACCCTCTTTGCTCCCTGTCCCCTGACTGCCCTGACCCCTATTCACCCCCCGCCCCCTGACAGGCCCCGGGACTCCCATGCCCCATCCAACCCCACCTGTTCCCTGACTGCCCCCTCCAGAGACCCCCCCACCCCTA
>NW_020664580.1:2008606-2028859 GCF_002925995.2 Terrapene triunguis
GCCTTATCCAACCCCCCCGGACCCAGACCCCTTACCATGAGGCTCCTAGCAGCATATTTTGCTCCACACAGAGCCAGACACGCTGCCCCGAGCATGGGTGGCAGGTTTGTGGAAATTTTGGTGGTGCCCAGAACCCGCCCCCCCCAACTCCACCCCCCACCTGCCTAAGGCTCTGGGAGGGAGTTTGGGTGTGGGGAGGAGGTCTGGGGTGCAGGTCCTGGGCTGGGGATTAGGGTGCAGGAGGGTTGCAGGCTCTGGGATAGAGTTTGGGTGAGGGAGGGGGTCTGGGATGCAGGCTCTGGGATGGAGTTTGGGTGCTGGGTGCAGGCTCTGGGCTTGGGCAGGGGGTGGGTGTGCAGGAGGGGGTGGGGGTGCAGGCTCTGGGACGGAGTTTGGGTGCAGGCTCTGGGCTGGGGGTGGGGGCGTAGGAGGGGGTGAGGGGTGCAGGCTCTGGGAGGGAGTTTGGAGGTGGGAGGGGGTGCAGGGGTAAGGATGAAGGGTTCATGATGCAGGAGGGGGCTCAGGGCTGGGGCAGAGGATTAGGGTGCGGGGGGGATGAGGGCTGGGGTTGGGGTTGAGGGGTTTGGGGCGTTGGAGAGGCTCAGGGCTAGGGCGGAAGAGCAGGTAAGGGCAGCCTGCCCTGCCATAACGGATGGGGGGCACTAGGACCCTGGGGCAGCAGACAGCAGTTGCTGCCGGGAGCCGCTCCGCGTAGGAATGTGCAACACCGGCAGCACAAGCAGGCAGGGGAGAGGCGTGTGCCGCTTTCTTCCAGGCAGGGACACGGCGGGACGGGGCAGGGCGGGGAGAGGGAGACCCGCGGGGGGGCAGGGCCGGGGAAGAGACCCAGCTCCAAATATTGGTGGAGCAGAGCCCCCAGCCCTGAATATTCCTGGAGCATGGCTCCAGGGGAGGGGAGAAGGCGGGGGAGGGGCCGGCGGCTTGCTGCGCCGGGAGAGTGGAGCCATTTGCCCACCCGGCACACCCCGTGCACACGCCTATGCAAGTGAGACTAGAACCTCTCATTCTCACCCAGGCAGGCATAGCATGCATTGCAAGCTCTTACACTGCAGAGAGCCAAAGCCATCACCTATCTTGATGGCATTATAGGGCTACTATTTTCACAAGAATAAGAGCTATTCTGGAATATCTCCAAAAGGCGCAGGTACGATTTCCTTTAGCATCAGGCACACATCCTTCTCTTCTCCAGAAATGTGTTTCCCATAAACACACATTTGACACAGTCATTGCAACTGTAACCTATACTCTCTGCTAAAGTTTCAGTTCCTGTCTGTGCCTCTGAATGAATCTCAGCTCTGAAGGCAGTGCCACTGTCAGCAGCAGCACAGAAAGAAGGGTGGCAATACCATACCATGCCACCCTTATTTCTGTGCCGCTGCCTTCAGAGCTGGGTGGCCAGAGAGTGGCAGCTGCTAGCCAAAGGCCCAGCTCTGAAGGCAGCAGTACAGATGTAAGGGTGGCAATACCTGCCATACCATCCTTATTTCCGCTCTGCTGCTGGCCGTGTCACTGCCTTCAGAGCTGGGCTCCTGGTTAGCAGCCGCCGCTTTCTGGCCACCCAGCTCTGAAGGCAGTGCTACCACCAGAAGCATCGCAGAAGTAAGGGTGGCAATACCGCGACCCACTACAATAACCTTGCGACCCCGCTCACCACTCTCTTTTGGGTCAGGACCCCTACAGTTACAACACCAGGAAATTTCAGATTTAAATAGCTGATATAACGAAATCCTATGACCATGAAATTGACCAAAATGGACCATGAATTTGGTAGGGCCCTAGTTATATTGGTCAATCATTTTTACTTCAATGAAAATTGTAAGTGAGAAGAGAATACTTCACAGAGCTTATTTTTTAGGGCAGAATTGTATAATCAATACTAGGTTCTTTTTACCCCTCCTCTCTAAGGTGCAGTAGCCTTTAATTTCTTTTTTATGCAAAAGAAGAAATTCCAACTCATACCCATTTCTTGTAGGGTAGAAGTAGGTCCTCCAGAAGGCACACCTCCTCCATGGCTCCTCGCCTCTTTGGACATCATCTCGGAGCCAGTTGATCCTCCTTTTATCCCACCTGGGGTAAAACCAGCCTTGTGCACATTTTTGTCAGCCATCCTTCCTTCCGCTTTTCTGGACTGAAATGAGCTCCTGGGCAGAGCCTGTGTCCTGTAAATACTGCTGAGGGGGGGAGGGAGAAGAGAGAGAGAGAGAGAGAGAGAGAGATTCAGCACAGGGAAGGAAATGAAACTGAAACTGTAAACTTAAGCTGCTGCAGTTTCCACTTACTGAGAAAGGAAACTGATCACAGTTCTGTGAATCACTTCTGTGATAAGATTTTCCTTGATTATTTTGCTTCACACCCTGATATAATACATTAAATATGTGAGGAGGGGAGAGTATAACTGCATGACTCCATTCTGGGGCTACATTATATGTATAGGGACATATAGCAAATGCATAAAGTACTCTTAGGAATTAGGATGAGGGAAGGGTGGACCCTTCACTCAGCTTCTCCCTCCCCTTGGATCTGCTTTGGAAAGAGATCAGATAAATCTAAACTTTTGTATGCTGATTTTGTCTGTCTCTATGTTGTTGCTGTTTATTATTTGTATTGCAGTAATGTTCAGAGGCCCCTCTGAAGATCAGGACTCCTTGTGCTAGGTGTTGTACAGAGTAAAAGACATTCTCTGCCTTGAAGAACTTACAACCCAAACTAAGGATTGGTCTACACAGGGAAGTTTACCAGCAGAATTATACCAGTAGAACTCCCCATGTCGACACTCGGGAATAAGAGTGTCTTTCTCTAGTTTAGTTGTATTGCTTTGAAAGCACCAGAGGGACATGAAGCCAGACCACTGACCCATTTTTTGTTTGAGACTCTAGACCCTGACTAGAAAACCCCTGAGTCTGGACAGAAGCAGATCTGACCTAATCTGTTTGTTCTTTCAGGGCGGTGGGTGTTTAGATTCTTCAAGAAGAACCATCACTCAGCTGCTGAGAAATTTAAATAAGAAATACACATAAGGCATCACTTTAGTTTTTCTAACATGCTTTTAAACCATTATTTTTCCTGTCAAGAGGCCTGTTCAGCTCACTGTTTTAAAAAAAATTGCCTTGGGATGGTCTTTATCCACCTTTCAACTGGAAGCCAAATGCTCTAGCCACTTAAGCTACCATGGCTAGTCTCTGTTGCCGTCCGACACATTTACTCCAACCCCTAAAACGTTCTCATGCACGACTCACCCGTGACTTTCTCCGTATCCCCCCTTCCGTTGGAATCATGAGAAGACTCCTGGTTGCGGTCAAGAATCTCAAATAAAAGTTGGGTCAATGGTCTGGCCTTGTGATCACATTCAGCAGTAACTATTGCCATTGACCTGCTTTCAGGATATGGTCTGGTGTCTCAAACTCCAATTGTGTCAGCTGTGTATTTGTTTCTTCAGTTCGCACAACTTGCCCTCATAACTTATCTTCATGAGCCACTTGAGTGCTGGTGAGGCTTGATTCAAGGGACTTTTAGGCACCTCCATCTTTAATCAACAGGCCTTTTCAAACGTCTCATCCTGTTTTATGCAATGGCTGTGCAGTACTTACTTAGCCAATAGCTTAGGAACAATGCTTCACAAGTCCATTGGTCTCCCTCTCTAGGTAAGGAGGACTTTCTGGCTGGGTCATAGTAGAATGTGGACGGTTGTCGAAAGGGAAGGAGGTAGGGTGAAGACATTGACAAAGTTAGTTTTGCATTGTTTTTAGGTTTTATACTTGGTAGGTTACAGTTTATCAAAAACAAAAGGCATACAGCCTGGTTCTCGGGCAGGGGCCCCATGTGCTTGTGTATGTGTGGTTGGCACATGGGCAGTATGGTGTCTGGGCCAGCACAAAGTACCTCTGAATCTCCCCTCACCTCTTGTGAGTGTGTCCTGTCATCTAGGTGTGAACCTGAACTCTCTGTCTGCTCATGGTGCCCCCTGTCGGCTGTTGCCCTCATCAGGTGGATCTTCAGTAGCTCAGCCCTCCGACTAAGTCACACAAAGCGTGAAATGGATGAAAAAACAGAGACATTTATATAAACAATAATGACTGCCATGCCCTTGTTAGTGTCTGCAGCCTTGTTTCTGGGCTTAGTTCTCAGCCCCTCCTGGTCTAGCTTTAAAAGCCTGTCGTTGCCCTGTTTTTGAGCACTGCCCCCAGGGCTTGCTATGGAGACTATTTGTCTTCAGTGGTTCTCTGGTGTCCCTTTAAGTCCTGCTCTTCACTTGGGCCCCTAAACAAGCCTTACCACTCCTCATGGCATAGACCACTTCCCCAGTGGCCAGTGGGGGGATCCAGGCCCACCCACTACTCTGGGTCCCATCCCAGGGACCTATAAACAGCAGCCACCTACTGCTTTCCTTTAATAGTTGCTGCTGCTATTCCCTGGTCTGCTTCCCACTCAGTTCCATCACCTTCTTGGGCTCTCTGTCTGTTCCCTGCTTGAATCACAGAATATCAGGGTTGGAAGGAACCTCAGGACGTCATCTAGTCCAACCCCCTGCTCAAAGCAGGACCAATCCCCAACTAAATCATCCCAGCCAGGGCTTTGTCAAGCCGGGCCTTAAAAACCTCTAAGGAAGGAGATTTCACCACCTCCCTAGATAACCCATTCCAGTGTTTCACCACCCTCCTAGTGAAAAAGTTTTTCCTAATATCCAATCTAAACCTCCCCCACTGCAACTTGAGACCATTACTCCTTATTCTGTCATCTGCTACCACTGAGAACAGTCTAGATCCATCCTCTTTGGAACCCCCTTTCAGGTAGTTGAAAGCAGCTATCAAATCCCTCCTCATTCTTCTCTTCTGCAGACTAAACAATCCCAGTTCCCTCAGCCTCTCCTCATAAGTCATGTGCTCCAGCCCCCTAATCATTTTTGTTGCCCTCCGCTGGACTCTTTCCAATTTTTCCACATCCTTCTTGTAGTGTGGGGCCCAAAACTGGACACAGTACTCCAGATGAGGCCACACCAATGTCGAATAGGGGGGAATGACCACGTCCCTCGATCTGCTGGCAATGCCCCTACTTATACAGCCCAAAATGCCATTAGCCTTCTTGGCAACAAGGGCACACTGTCGACTCATATCCAGCTTCTTGTCCACTGTAACCCCTAGGTCCTTTTCTGCAGAACTGCTGCCTAGCCACTCGGTCCCTAGTCGTAGCAGTGCATGGGATTCTTCCGTCCTAAGTGCAGGACTCTGCTCTTGTCCTTGTTGAACCTCATCAAATTTCTTTTGGCCCAATCCTCTACTTTGTCTAGGTCCCTCTGTATCCTATCCCTACCCTCCAGCATATCTACCACTCCTCCCAGTTTTGTGTCATCTGCAAACTTGCTGAGGGTGCAATCTACACCATCCTCTAGAACATTAATGAAGATATTGAACAAAACCAGCGCCAGGACTGACCCTTGGGGCACTCCGCTTGATACTGGCTGCCAACTAGACATGGAGCCATTGATCACTACCCATTGAGCTCGACGATCTAGCTAGCTTTCTATCCACCTTATTGTCCATTCATCCGCCGCAGGCAAAAAAGCCTCCGGCCGCCCCCCCCCAGCGAGGGGGGAGGGGGAAGGCGGCCGGAGCCCTGGGGGGAGGGCGGCGAGCCCCGGCGGGGGTTCCGCTCTCCCCCCAGCGGCCGGGGGGAGGGCGCCGGGGGGGAGGGCGGCCGGAGCCCTGGGAGGAAGGCAGCGAGCCCCGGCCGGGGCTCTGCTCTCCCCCCGGCGGCCAGAGTGCCGGGGGCAGGGCGGCGAGCCCTGGCCGGGGCTCCGCTCTCCCCCCGGCGGCCAGAGCGCAGGGGGCAGGGCGGCGAGAGGGCGGCGGGAGGAGGGCACCGGGGGGGAGGGCGGCCAGAGCGCCGGGGGGAGGGCGGCGAGCCCGGCCGTGGCCCCGCTCTCCCCGGCGGCCGGAGCGCCGCGCCGCCCCCCTCCAGGTGCCGCCCCAAGCACAAGCTTGGTGGGCTGGTGCCTGGAGCCGGCCCTGACCATAAGGGTCAATTGGTGTAAATAGGCGTAAGCACCACTGAAGTCAAAGCAGTTTAGGAACACAGGAAATGCCATACTGGATCAGACCATTGATACATCTAGTCCAGTGTCCTGTCACAGGTGGTGGCCAAGACCATCTGCTTCAGAGGAAGGTGCTAGAAACCCTACATTAGCCAGTTATAGGATAACCTGCCCTCATGGAAAACTGCTTACTAACCCCCAATAGTTAGAGTTGGCTAAAGCTGTGAATCACGAATGTTTACATCCCTTCAGAAATCCTTGATTACCTATAATATTTATCATGTGGATACTCTTGTTATACAGATAAAAATCAAGTCCTTCTGGAATCCTTCTAGGATCTTGGCCTCTGACTACACATGGGGGAAGTTTAATTAATCTTTTGGTTTTCCTTCTCCTATCAGTCTTGATGAGTTACTCTGAGCTGAATGATATTCTGTCAGATCCTGAATATCAAAGCTAGATTAAAAATGCTTATTTTCCCTGCATACCTCTCAGCCAGGGCTCAAATTGTGCCAGCTTGGAGAACAAGGACTATTTTCTTGAGGTGGCCATCTTGTGCTGCAGAATCTCAGCTTTCAGTTTTATTAATTAATTAATTATTATTTTAGTCATAGTGGATCACAAGCTAAATATGAGTCAACAGTGTAATGCTGTTGCAAAAAAAGCAAACATTCTGGGATGTATTAACAGGAGTATTGTAAGTGTAAGCAGAGTCAGGATGAGCTCTACCCTGACATCTGGTGGTGAATTATGGCGAGTGTGGAAAAGAACTCCAGGGGCTGATCTTGTTTGCATAGGCACACCCACTCGCCTGGCATGAAACACAACAACTGAAAGTGGTTACTTTGGCTGGTGTGGGATCCCCAGTTTCTCTATTATTGGGGCAGGAAGAATAAAGTTTTGTTACTCTGATTCTGTGAACCAAGGCCAGTGGAACTGTTGTATGACAGAAGGACTGAGTGAGTCCTTCACCATTACCTAAGTAGCACTTGCTTGACAAGGGGCATGGGTTACAAAACCCAGTGAATTGAGAGAGGATGGGGACAGGTATTTGTACCTGATGCCATGGGCCCCCTGCTGAGGGTTTGAAACACCGCTTGCACCGCCTCCTCTCTCCACTGTTGAATGTCAGAGCTAACTTTGATTCCCTTAGGAATCTAGTTACAGGCTGCTGAGCTGAATTCACTTTGGGCCAATGGTGCACCAGCACTGGGGCTCCCCTACTATACTATGAGCTGAAATCACAAAAGAGCTGAGGTCACTGAGTGCTGTGTTAACTAGTGGGGGAGCCTGAAGCTATATTGCTCAGCAGCTGGCGGAGCAATTTGTGGGGACGACTGGAGGAGCAGCGAGCGGCGTGGAGCCTTGTGGGGCCGGTTGGAGTGGCCCAAGGAACAGCGAGCGGAGCTGTTTGCGGGGACGGCTGGAACGGCTCACAGGTAGCGGAGTGGAGTGGAGCGGAGCAGCTTGTAGAGCGGAGCAGTTCGTGGGATGGCAGGAAAGTGGACTGGCTCGTGGTAAAGGCTGCGGCGGAACTCCACGGAGAAACAGACGGCTGGCCAGACTCGGATCACGTAAGGTGCCCCTTAACACCCTGCGTGCCCCCCTCCCTTTTACTCTGGGGCTGCACTGACCAGGGACAGAGACTTTGGGGGTTGTTGGACTTTTGGGACTTTGGGTGGTTGCTGGACCCAAGAGACTTTGGGAGTGTTGGACTTTGGGGACTCTGGGTGATTTTTGGGTTGCTGGATTCAAGAACCAAAGGGAAAGGACACAGCCCAATTTGCTGGGGTGGGTTTTGCTCATGGTTTGTGTTATGAATCCTGTTTGTGGTGTTTTTTCCAATTTTATGCTGATGTCGTTTACCTCATGTTATTAAACATTTTCTGCTACACTCAGACTCCGTGCTTGCGAGAGGGGAAGTATTGCCTCTTAGAGGTACCCAGGGGGGTGGTATGTAATTGTCCCAGGTCACTGGGTGGGGGCTCGAGCCGGTTTTGCATTGTGTTATTGAAACGGAATCCCTAGATACAGAACCCGGCCCTTGTTGCTGCCAACTAGATGGGCAGAAGGGTTACATAAGCAAGACATGAGAAATAATTCTTCCGCTCTACTCCGTGCTGATTAGGCCTCAACTGGAGTATTGTGTCCAGTTCTGGGTGCCACATTTCAGGAAAGATGTGGACAAATTGTAGGAAGTCCAGAGAAGAGCAACAAAAATGATTAAAGGTCTAGAAAACATGACCTATGAGGGAAGATTGAAAAAATTGGGTTTGTTTAGTCTGGAGAAGAGATGACTGAGAGGGGACATGATAACAGTTTTCAAGTACATAAAAGGTTGTTACAAGGAGGGAGAAAAATTGTTCTTCTTAACCTCTGAGGATAGGACAAGAAGCAATGGGCTTAAATTGCAGCAAGGGAGGTTTAGGTGGGACATTAGGAAAAACTTCCTAACTGTCAGAGTGGTTAAGCACTGGAATAAATTGCCTAGGGAGGTTGTGGAATCTCCATCATTGGGGATTTTTAAAAGCAGGTTGAACAACCCCCTGTCAGGGATGGTCTAGATAATACTTAGTCCTGCCTTGAGTGCAGGGGACTGGACTAGATGACCTCTCGAGGTCTCTTCCAGTTCTATGATTCTATGATTATATTATTTTAAAGTAAGCTTTTGGTTGTGACTGGGTGAAACAGCCAGGAAAAGGTTAAAGGCTGCCTACTTGTCACATTGTTAGCCTGAGACAGTTGGAATTAGATTTTACTTTACAGAAGATGCGCTATCTGCAGTGTTCTACCCCCTCCGCATCTATCATCGGTAATTGTGTAGTCAAGACAAAGGCAGATTGAGGTTGCAGACAGTCAGGTGGTATTTATTAAGAGTAACAATAACAGACTCCCTGCAAACTAAGATAACACAATAAAAGCTCGATTGTTAACACAAATGATGTAAATGGGGGTGAACCCCAGAGCCCCAAACCCTATACACAATGGGGTACACAGGACTAAACAAGGAGGACTATACCATATCTTGCAGACACTGGACAGGAGAACAGGAACAGGAACACAACAGGAACCAGACCTCAGGAACTTTGGTGACAGGTAAGTAGATCTTCAGTATGATTTCTACTGTCTTCTATTCTTGATCTCATCATCCTGTGTGCTGAATGCAAACGCTATCTCACGTGATGATGGAACAGGTGAGCGGAGGTAAGTTAAGGGAACCTTGTTAGATGTTACTGGTTCACCTCAAGTCCTAATTCCCTCAGGGCTCTAGCTAATAGCAAGGCTGGTATTCTGTGGGAGAGCTTCTATGCCTCACTGGGATGACCTGCTTTCACAGCATCCAGAGACACAGAGCGCCCCTCAGAGGGTGACACTCCCTTGTATGCGTTCTCTGTTGCTAGGCAGATTCTACTGCCATGAGACACTATCTTTCCCGCATCAAACTCGAAAAGAGCACCAAAAGTTGAAGAAGAAGAGATGCCAAGATGGAGGACAGGTTGTCCTTTTACCAATCCAAAATGGCGACTGTGTACACTTAATAAATGGAACCTTTCCTACCCAACAACATGACCCAACAGGGGATTGAAGTGAAGGGGGAGTGTCCTCCTTCCAGGACAGAGAGGCAAAGGGGAAAGGCCTCTGGGGACTGCAGCCTGCTTGGGGCAGGGAAACTGTTTGGTTTTGTGCAATAGTTTTGTTTTTGGGTGCCTGCAAGTGGCTGGTTCTTGGGAGAATATTTCTACTTATTTTTTTCCCAGTCTGACCATTGGAGCCAACAAGCCAGAAGGAAGAAGAGCATAGGAGAGGGGAACATATGAGCTGAACCAACTTAAGAAGCCCGAAAGAGCCCAGAGGCACATCTGAGCCTTACTGAGGGGGAGCCAATCCTGTATTTAAACATCTGTAAAATTTTCTGTGAATGGCATCTCAAGTGGGTGGAGCTTCGTTTGTGGGCAGGGCTTTGAAGAGTTCAGCTTCACTTTTTTTTTTTTTCAAATCAACCCCTGTTCTCAATACATCTTCTGTTTCTCTACAGAAGTGATCACTCACCTTGTCATGTCCCACTTCTCAATCTGTGCTACAGCACCTGTGAAAATGTGATAGTCAAAGAGTTTAACTTAAAAATCTATTTGATCAATTATATTGTGGAGACCCTATATTTCCAAAGCAAATGTACTGAAAAAGCTCTTAGATTCTCAGATTGAAACAAAGGGGGTTGGGATCTTTAAATATTATGGACCAAATTTTGAACAATAGCCTCTCAGTGTATGAACCCACATTTTTCCATGTGCAGTTCCAGGCACTGGAAGTTTTATACCTGCAAACTAAGTAGCTGGACATCTAACTATTTGACTTTGTCACATGGAAAACCAAGTTCTTGGCTGTCTAAAAATATGTTCCATCAAAAGTGCATTCTCTTTTATGGAGACTGCAAAATCAGAGGCTTGGTCGAAACCACTTGGAAAATTTTACCCAGAGGCATCCTTTCCATCTTTGGTTTCTTCAAACATGTAATAGCAAAGGAAACAGATGTACATGTGGTTCTTGTATATTTCCCCAAGGAATGATCTGATTCACTTGTATGTGTGTGGAAATATATTGTTGTCCTTTTAGTATGTTTTCCTTGAAGTCCTGATTGATGTGCCACTTAGGTATATTTTTCTCATAATGAAGTTTGGCAGCTGATCGCAAATATTAATCTCTGCATACCCTGCTTTTGATAGTCACCTTTTTCATTCTAATAACACTTTCATTGAAGTCACTTTTTCATAAACATTTTCCCCATAAACCTCTATTTAAAAAGAGATTATTCAAACAGCTTTTAAACAATTAGTCTTTTGAGGGGTTTAATTGGAGAAACTAAACCTGTAGAGAATCTAACTGCACCAAAGATCTCCAGCATCCAAGATTATCTATCTGTCACCTTGTGACCTATTTCCTTCACACTACCTTTTAATTTTTGTAGCAATTATAGTGTATATGGATAATACCTATTAGCATATTTATGGTCATTGCTTCATATTTATTGTCTGCACAACTCATTAATCTTCATCTAGTGTGTGGGGCTGACAGCTCAATCTATTTTGCAATCTCTGGGCAGCAGCCATATCCAAAAAGCCTTTGTTTCTCTGTAAATAAACTGTGTTCAGGAGCAGAGGACAATGGTGCATCATACAGTGATTGACACAAGCCATGGCTGCTAATCAAAAGTAGATTTTATTACCAGCTGAGTCAAGTGCATTATGGGGCCATTGTTCTAGTGCTGTCAGGGCAAGAGCATACGTAGTCAGTCACCTTCTCAAGATGGGTTGATTGTTCTCCAAGATTAGACAGAGTTGCCTTATTATCCATCCTAGACAACAAGGCATCTCACCCAAACAGACGCCTTTGCAGAAACTGCCTGTACGTTGAATTGATTTGAATTGCTAATGCATAATCTGTCCGGCACAGATGTGCAATGAATATTTGGATGTTGTTTTGCATGTCAGTTGAGAAGGCTGAATGATGAGGTGATGATTATTCAATGATCGGTACTGGACATTCGCCAACAGTTGAGTTTGAGCACTCACACTGACAGTAATCAGATCAGCTTCCAAAGTCTCTTTTCTTCAGTTTGGTGACAATTTATGTTAGAAGATAATACAACTCTCTCATAGTTAACAGAGTTGGCAGTAATTTGCATTTTTTCCAAATAATTAAATTTTTCACTTTACCCAAGATAAGAAAGATATAAGCCATATGCAGCTGAGGTATATATTCCTAGACACTTGTAGACCACTCCGTTTGAAATGGTAATAGAAAGCTGTTTTGAGATGTCCAAAAATACGTTTTCATTCTTTTTTCACAAACATAGATGGCACATGTTTTGTTAGTTACAAAACTATATAATTTTAAAGATGCAGATGTACTGGGAGAAGGTAGGAAGATTGTTATGAAAACATACTAGAAAAGTAATCCAAAATGACAAAATACTAATAATAGTTGTTAAAAATATGAATATGGAACTATGCCTGAGCTAAAAGGTTAAAATTGTAGTCTGGCGTGATACAAATAGTGCTTTGTGATTTTCATTTCTGTTCTTATCACGTCACCACCAAAACCAACACTACACATGAATGAAAGCAGATACTTTATAATGATTCATACCTGAAAAGCAGGAAAAAAATGTACATTTGGAATAGAATAGCTTAGTGGCTACTTCTAGGCTATCGTCAGAAACTCTGAGATTGATGTAGACATCTCTGTTTTTTCCAAAGACACCACAAACTTTATTCTCGCTCTCAGATACATTTTGCATTAGATCCCTAATCACAAACTTGCACATAATGCACCTGACTGACAGGCCAGAGCGAGCACCTCCATCTGCTCAGGATCCTCAGCAGTGAACCCTTTCCAGCAGTTAGGCACCTAAACCAGGTCAGATGTTTAGTTGGCCTGTGCCCTAGCAGCTGGAACCATTTTCTGTGCTCTCTTTCTCTGGCTCCAGATCATACTCAATACTTCTCTCATGCTTGACCTTATATTTCCCTCTTTTGTGTGGCTGCTGTGTTGCCTTATCCTCAGGGCTGGCTCCAGGCACCAGCAGAACAAGCCCGTGCCTGAGGCGGCACATGCTAAGGGGCGGCATTCCGTCCATTCTTGGGGCGGCAGAGTCCGGGCAGCTTTTTTTTTTTTTTTGCACTTCGACAGTTCAGGCGGCGGTCTGAGCGTTTTTTTTTGGGGGGGGGGGTTGCTTGGGGCAGCAAAAATGGTAGAGCTGGCCCTGCCTCTCCTACCTATTGGTGGCTTGCACCTGGTCCTCCTGCTGCAGGGTCTGACTGGTATCAAGTTATAGGTATGATCAGAACCTGATAGGCATCTTCTGCACCCCAGATTTGAGAATCCCACTTCAGGGCCTCCAGGTCTTTGGATTGAGCTATGGCTCCTAGCCAATCATAAGCTTTGGGCCACATCAGTGCTTTGGCAGCTTTGAGAATGCCAATTGGCAGAAACATAGGCACCTAGAGGATGTAAGTGCCTATGGGATTAGGTGGCACCTGAACAGTGGTTTTGAAAATGTCAGTAGTGCCTAAATGGTGGACTTAATACATCTGAGGATCTGGACCTTAACTCCCAAGCAGTGTCTCAACCACAAGACCATTATTCGCCCCCTAAAACTCCCTCCCTTAAAACTAAAACATTTATTTGCCAACATATTAACTATATCTTTGCTTCAGTTGCTTTCAAATAAATGCAAGCAGTAATGTGTCTTTATTTTGAGGTCCAAATCTAAAGATAAGGAGAATTAAGAATGCTCACAAAGCTGATATGCATTTGACTAGAGAACGATATTGCACTGTAGTCTGTCAAAGGAACATCTAGATACTAATAGGCAGAAAACTTGTAAAACTATAATCTGCTGGTTGAAAGTTCCATTTGGTCACTGGATTATACTCTTCCCTCATATGAAAGTCTCTTAGCTAAACTTCTAGCTTTAAGTGCTTCTAGCTTATTCATGCTTATAGCCAGAATATTTGAAAGAAAAAATGTATTAGTCAGTTCCTGGAATCTGCAGGAACAGACAAGAGTGAAACAATGATATTATGATAATAAATCCTTCAGGAACCTAGAGGGCAAGCTCATGAAGCCAGAAGATTACATATATAAGCAGCTAATTGGTTGTAGCTCTCCCCCAAGACATTATAAAGCTTTCTCTGCAAGAAATGTGGTGGAAATAAATATAAACGGTGAAGAAACTGAATTAATAGGTAAATTATTACTTACTTGTAAGAGTGCTGAACTCCTTGCTGCTATTCAAATATAATCAAAATTGTTTATTGAATGTAACCCACTGCCAAATATGCTAATTGTGAATATTACATAACTATTTGCAATTATAACAGCCTTTAAAACCAGAGTTCATTAGTTCACAGACACTGGATGAGTAACCCAAGGATATGGCACAATGTAACAAACATTAGGAATTTGAAAGGGAAGTCTGACTCTCTAGCAAAGGCATTAGAGTGTTAGTACTAGTGTACACCAGGCTTAGGGGTGTTCAGCAATCATTTTAATTGAGTTTATGTGCCTAGGCACTTTTGAAAATTTGCAAGATATCTATTTACATCTTTAGGCATCTCAGTACCTTTAAAAACCGGCCCTTAGTCTCGCCAGCCCAGATTTGTAGAAGTATTTAGGCATTGCTCTACTCAGTGTGGCAAGGCCAAATGCCCAGATCCTCAAAGGTATCTAGGTGCCTATCTGCCTTATTAGACACCTAAGTACATCATTAGGCACCATGGACATTCAAAACTGCTGCTCAGCTGCCTCCTAACTCCACAGGTGTCTAAATCCCCTAGGTGCCTGAATTTCTGCCAGTCAGCACTCACAAAGGAGCCTAAGCCCTGATGCCATCCCTCAGCTAATGAGCAACTCAGAGCCACTGCTCAAGCCAAAGCACACAGGCCCTGAAGTGGGATTTTCAACTACATGGAGGAATGCCTAGCTTGTCAGAGGAGCCCAATCCTGTAAGTGTGCTCTGAGCATACCTATGACCTAATACCTGTCAGACCCTACAACAGGAGGGCTGGATGCAGCCCACTGATAGGGAGAGGGACAGCACAATACCTCACAAAAAACAGCTGGGGGCACAGGGAAATGTAAGGCAAGTGTGAGAGAGGTATTGAGTGAGAGCAGGTGACAGAGGAGAACAGATGGTTTTGGCTGCCAGGGCATGGGCTGCCTGAGCGTCTGACCTGGTCTAGGTGCTACTTCCAGGGGAGAGTTCACCACTGAGAATCCCCAGTGAAGGAAGGCACCTAATTCTGGACCACCAGCCAGGCACACCAGGTCAGATGCTTACGCACCTAAGCCCTCCTCCTTTCCCATCCCCTCTTCTCAGCATTCCACTCCTGGCTAGCATACGCAGCTCCTCACTCAGCCAGCTGGCTTCTGAGGATCCCTTTGTGAGGCTCCTAACTCTCCCTGTGCATTGTGTAGGAAGCCTTGGCACCTAGCTCAGGACTGAGGATCCCACTAGCCACCAGCCCAGCTAGGGGGTTAGGTGTTGCAATGCCGAATGCAGCAATGCCTAAACACATCTGAGGTTCTGGACCCAAGTGACTTAGGCCTGGTCTACAATGTGTGGGGGGGTTGATCTAAGTTATGCAACTTCAGCTATGTGAATAATGTAGCTGAAGTCGACGTACTTAGATCTACTTACCGCGGTGTCTTCACTGCGGTAGGTCGACTGCTGATGCTCCCCCGTTGACTCAGCCTATGCTTCTCGCTCAGGTGGAGTACCGGAGTTGATGGGAGAGTGCTCGGCGGTCGATTTATCGCATCTTCACTAGACGCGATAAATCGACCCCTGCTGGATCGATCGCTCCGGAGGTAAGTGTAGACATGCCCTTAGACAGCTAGGTCCCGTTTTCAAAAGTGACTGAGGAACTTCACAGGGAAAGTCTCACTGGGAAAGGCACTTAAGGCTCAGATCTTCAAGATATTTAGGCCTCTAACTCCTTGCAATGCTGAGCAGAGCAGTGCCTAAATAGTTTTATAAATCTGGGCCTGTCGGTAAAATTGAGATAATAGCACTTCCCTACCTCAGAGGGGTGTTGTGAGCATCAGTACCATTAAAAATTGTGAGTCGCTCAGTTGTTATAGTAATGGGGGCCATATAAGTATCTGCAGTAGATAGGTGTATTGCTAATGCTAACACAGGTAAGTACTTGTCAGAGTATTCGCACTGGAAGTGCTCTTGTGGCCATTTGAAAAGATGTTGATCGAATTCATACTGTTTTGGGTGAAATCTCACTGAAACTGGTGGGCATAATCACTGCCCTTCATTCAGGGTAAATGTAAAAAAATCATTTAAGCTCCTTAATGGACTAGAGAGCTGAAACAATAGGAGCCATCGCCCAAAACACAGGCCATGCAGCACTGGTCTGGAATCTGAGCTATGTGGGTAGAAGAGGTCTCACTTGGAAATGAATGCAAACACAGGGGGCTGGATATTTTACATAAGAACATAAGAACGGCCATATTGGGGCAGACCAATGGCCCATCTAGCCCCGTATCCTGTCTTCTGAATAGATAATTATCGAGTGATACATCCCCCTGTCGCCCTTTCCCAGCTTCCAGCAAACAGAGGCTAGGGACACCATCCTAGCTAATAGCCATTGATGGACCCATCCTCCATGAACTTATCTAATTCTTTTTTAAACTCTCTTATAGCCTTGGCCTTCACAACATCCTCTGGCAAGGAGTTCCACAGGTTGACTGTGTGTTGTGTGAACAAATATTTCCTTTTGTTTGTTTTAAACCTGCTGCCTATTAATTTTGGGATGGAGCTGTGTGTATATGGCAGAGAATCAGCAAAAACACTACAGAAGCACAGAGGGAAGGTGGAAGGAAGCCTTGAAGACAGCCCTAGAAGTGCTTGTAGCGTGACCCTGAGAAAAAGATAAGAGAGAGGTTTTGGTTGAGTGCTGGCTGGAAAGAAGCTTGGAACTGTGAGCAAAGAAACTGTCCCCTGCTGTTTAATTCCTACTGTGTTCAGGGAAACAGGACTTTATGTACATTCTTTGTAAATAAACAAGATTGTATCCAAGAAATATCTGACTCTGTCATTAATTTCTTTTTCTAAAGGAAACAACCCACTAGGCTCTGATTATTGGTTAACCACTTTGGTTAAAAGTGGAAACAATAGGTTTGTCAAACAATTCCAAATTTTTGTGGGTGATTCTTGAAGAGAAAAGAGATCCCTCCCATTTATAAAGCTTAGGTCATCCAATCATGGAGGAGACATGACACCTTTTGTCTTGGAGTATGTGACCAATCACACAGCACAAATAGTGAATTATGATTTCCATTGACTTTGGTGGGCTTTAATCAGGACCCTGTACAAGGGTTAACCGGGGCTCGACCCTCTCTGGGGCGGCGGGGAGCCACACCGGCTCACTACATGCAGTTATTGTTCGGGGGAATTAGTCTGTCCACGGGAGTCTCCCTCGGCAGCCCTTGCGGTAACTGAAAGAAACACTGTAAGCCCAGGCCCGGGTCAGGGTGGGCAACAATGAGTCACGGGCTCAGGCCCTCAGGCAGGGCTGAGCAGGAGCAGTACGAACAGTGAGGAGCACAGGCCCTGGGTCAGGGCGGGGCAACAATGCCTCAGGGCTCAGGCCCACAGTCAGGGCTGAGCAACAACAGTACAATTACTAGCAAGCCCAGGGCCTAGGTCAGGGTGGGGCAGTGCAGAGTCAGGGCTCAGGCCCTCAGGCAGGGCTGAGCAACAACAGTAGGCCCCAAGCCTCCCAAGGCCTGGGAGAGGGGGAGACTGCTACCCATGAGTTGGGTGGCAGGGGGGACGCAGGCCCTCCCACTCCACTGCGTCCTAGCCCGGGGCCCTAGCAGCAGCAGAAGACCCGCTGCTTAGTCAGTGGGGATCCTGGCCGCAACACACTGACATGGGCTCTGGCAGTGCTGCAGCCAGACTAGGGTCGGCTGCCCCCGGGCTACTTCCAAACTCCCCCTTGGGTCGTACCTGGATCCATGTGTTGTCCTCGGGGGAGTCCAAGACCATGGGTTCTTCGGGGCAGTGGGCGATCGGCAGGCCCGGCAGCTCCTCCAGGTAGTGGCCACAGGGCAGGGCCGGCAACTCCTCCGGGTAGCGGGTGCAGGGCAGGGCTGGCCAGTCCTGGCGGCCGTCTTGGGCCATGGGGTTTTCCCAGTCACGGGCTAGGCTGGAGACGTCTGGTCTCTCCGGCGGCTGGGGACTTACTGAGCTCTGAGGGCGAGCCTTTATACTTCCGGGTCGCCGCCTGACCCTCTGAGGGGCGGGATCAGAGCTCCCTAGCTCCGCCCACTCCGGCCTCCGGACGGGTTCGACCCTCTCCAGGGTGGCGGGGAGCCACACCGCCTCACTACAGACCCAGATAAACTATTTACTACAAATAGTTTGCATGGTGCTACAGGGATAATACTGTTAGCCACTCATTACAAGAAAATAAAGTGTCAGAGTTAAAATATTATTAGAATTTGCTTAGCTATTATCAGTGCAGTGAAGGATCTTCTGCAATGTGGTTTCAGGACAGAAATATTATCTATAATATACAACATGCATATTTCAACAGAATGGTCAATTTGGATGTTAAAAACATCTGACAATAAGACATATTTGTTGCCAATATGAAGTCAATTGGCAACACTCCCATAATGTGCATATCCCATAACAATCAGGATTTTTCCATGTCTGTCAATTTGGCTTTGAACAATCTGTTGGGGACCAATAATGGCATCCATCTAAACTCAAATGGAACCACATTGCTGGCATGTAAAATTAAAAAGGTCATAAAGGGGTTTTTAAAATAAAGGCTGGGGGAAAGCCAATGGATATGGAAACCACATGATTCTGGCAGAGATATCCCTTAGGAGAGGATTTATTAGAGGAGATACTCTATACCTAGTAAAGAGGAGAGGATAGAAGTTGATAAACTACAGGTAGGAATTCAAGAGAAACAGTCAAATGGGAAGAGTCCCATTCACTTACATCACATGAAGGCAGCCAACTAAATATTGACAATTTTTTTTCAATACTTGTATACAAATGCTAAAAGTCTAAATACTAAGACAGGTGAACTTGAGTGCCTGGTATTAAATGAGGATATTGACATAACAGACCTCACAGAAACTTGGTGGAGCAATGATAATCAATAGAACATGGTAACACAGGGTACAAAATGTATAGGAATGACAGAGTAAATGGTGCTGGTGAGGGAGTGGCACTATATGTGAAAGAAAGCAGAGAATCAAATATAGTAAAAATCTTAAATGAAGCAAACTGTACCACAGAAGCTCTATGGATAGAAATTCTATGCTTGAATAATTATTCAATATTATAATCAGAGTATAACAGCAGGAATATACTACCGGACACCTGACCAGGAGGGTAACAATGATTGTGAATTGCTAAGGGAGATCAGAGAGGCTACAAAAACAGAAAATTCAATAATAATAATTTTTTTTTCTAAATTGAAATCTCATCCATACACACAAAATGGAAGGGTCTAAATTAGCTTTTCTCACTTAAGAAAGAGATCTTGGAGTCAACATGGATAGTTATCTGAAAATATTTGCTCAATGCGCAGCAGCAGTCGAAAAAGCTAACAATGTTAGAAACCATCAGGAAAGGGGTAGATACTAAGACACAAAATATCATAATGCCACTATATAAATCCATTGTACGCCCACATCTTAAATATTGAGTGCAATTCTGCTTGCCCCATGTCAAAAAAGGTATTTCAGAATTGGAAAAAGTACAAAGAAGGGCAACGAAAATGATTAGAAATCTGGAGCTACTTCTATATGAGAGAGATTAAAAAGACTGGGACTGTTCAGCTTAGAAAAGAGACAACGAAGGGGGATACGATAGAGATGTATAAAATCATGAGTGGTGTGGAAAAAGTGAATAAGGAAATATTTTTTACCCTTTCACATCACAAGAACCAAGTGTCAAGCAATGAAATTAATAGGCAACAGGTTTAAAGCAAACATAAGGAAGTACTTCTTCTAGGGTTGCCAGGCTTCCAGTTTTCAAAAAGGGACCCTAAAGGCTCTGGTCAGCCAGGCAATTAAAAGTCCGGTCAGTGGCACAGCGGGGCTAAGGCAGGCTCTGTGCAGCTCCCCAGAAGTGGCCGGCATGTCCCTGTGACCCCTAGGCACAGGGGCAATCAGGAAAGCTCTGCATGCTGCCCCTGCCCCCAGCGCTGGCTCTGCAGCTCCCATTGGCCAGGAAACACACCAATGGGAGCTGCGGGGGCAGTGCCTGCGGGTGCGGGCAGTGCACACCGTGCAGCACCGCCTGGCCAGTGGCTGCGACTGCACCTAGGGACCGGACATGCTGGCCGCTTCTGGGAGCAGTGTGGAGCCAGGGCAGGCAGGGTTCCTTAGCCCCACTATGCCGCCGCTTGGGAGCCGCCTGAGGTAAGTGCTGCCCAGTCGGAGCCCACACTCCGAAACCGCTGCCCCAAGTTGGAACCCCCTCCTGCACCCTAACTCCCTCCCAGACCCCACACTCCCCACCTCAACCCCTTGCCCCAGGTCGGAACCTCCTCCTGCACCCAAACTCCCTCCCAGAGCCCACACACCCTCCAGCACTCCAACCCTCTACCCCCAGCCCTGAGCCCCTTCCCACACTCCAAACCCCTCATCCCCGGCCCCACCCC